>NC_092246.1:10182064-10214564 GCF_036320965.1 Panulirus ornatus
CTGCTTTCCGCTTCTCCTGTAATTCTTTCTTTCCTGATTTTTTTTCTAGATTCTTTCGCACAAGATTTATATATCTTTTTCCTTACGTTCAAGATTCTTAATTTTCTAGATTTTTCCGTAAAATATGTATATATATATATATATATATATATATATATATATATATATATATATATATATATATATATATATATATATATATATATGTAAACTTTTTTCCTTGCATTCAAAATTTCTTCCATAGAACAACCACTCTTACCCTTGGCTGAAGGTGGCTTAAATTCTTCCTTCCCGAATACAAAACTTTATACAGACTAGTGGGTGGTGAACACCCACAGCAACTGCTGCTAACTGACTATTAGTGAGACACTGGCTTGCTGGGCTATGTAATGACTGCCTTTTATCTTCCTGATTCTGGGAAAGAAGTGATCGTGCCGCCACAGGGAAGGGGGCAATAAGCTATAATAAAAGGATGAACAAGTTCCTGAAACGTCCGGTAGCGACAGTTTCCGTAAATATTAGAAAGACTTGCAGTGGAAACTGTAGAAAGTGACCCTAAGAATTAGTAGGTGCAAATAAACTTAGTAAGAAAGAGCGCCTTAAACATCCGGGTCTCAAAACTGTTTGATATGCTGTGTGAAGCCTCTAGAAAACACCATGAACTGTACAGTGGAGAAACACAGGAAAGGCCCTTGATAAGTGCCTTGTAAGTGTACTATACGAAGAAGGATGTGATGGTTGCATAGGGTCGCAGCCGCCACCAGCCTGAATGAGACGAGGAACAACACAGGTGCTTATCACAACCTTCGTCTAGAGAGCTGGCGACTACATCCACTACTATGATGGCTGACAACATCCATCGTTTTGGATGGCAAATCACACTTAATCTCAGATGGCTAGGTCTTGTCTACAAGCCAGATGACAAGCTACATCCCATTGGGATGGAAGGCAATATCCCCTCAAGTAGGTAGGCAACACCCCATCAGGATGAGAGGCAACTCCCCCATCCCACAGTTGACTAGTCACACCCATCCCTCGGATTGACTCGCTACACCTCCTCTCATGCTGGTTAGACACACACACCCGCTCCGAGCCTAACCACAATGAGCCTCAGACAGGTCTCGTTTCCCCCTCTGGCAGGATGGCCCACACGCTCGCCCACCTGAGGCCAGGCCAGGATGTTAGTAAGCAAGTCATACGCTGTACCGAGAGCAACGCAAAAGATCAATCGGTTTACCGCATCCTAATTAGCGCTACCAGAAAGCCACCCAATTTTTCAGGGAACTGGAGGGATTATGGTTGGATGCACTGGGCCAAGGCTGTCTCAAGGCTCTGTGACGAATGGCTTCATAGAACACAGTCACTAAGGAGGCAAAGCCGAGGCTGCGTCAAGGCACACAGTCATTAAGAAAGTTCTCTTATTTTTATGCTTGCACTTGTTTACGAGAGGTAAAATGAAGAGCAAAATTGATAATAAAAAGAAATGACAATAACATATGCTAATTGCGATTCTCGTCTTTGGTTTTAAGAGGTGAGAGGAAACAATGAATTAGGATTCTCTTTCAAGGATTGGGATCGAGACTGACAAAGAAAATTACCACAACATGACAGGGTTACATCCATATCAACTTGTTAAGACATATTATGGAAATGAAAAATGCATCATTTCCCACCACAACACAGCAGGAGACGTCATGATAATACAGTGAGAGGCGAGGAAAATGTGGTGCACCGGATGTATGTTTCGCACTTCTCACCCGTGCTGAGTGTGTTAATAGAAAGTGGTGAACGCAAGATATTCAATATAGCAGAAAAAGAAAAGATTGAACATCTATTTTAGCTTTTCTAAACACTTCTAGTAAGATACAAAACTCTTGTCGGCTAAAGATCACACACACAGACACAGACACAGACACACACACACAGACACACACACACACACACACACACACACACACACACACACAAATACATCCCTGGTCTTCTGATGGTGAGGCTGAAAATATTCCTCTATACGCCACTCCATACCACAGTCTGAGTGTGATATTTCCCGTTGACACCATCTGTTGAAAGAGTTAGTTAGTGTTGAAAGAGTTAGTTACCACACACCACACTAATCATACTACTTCTTAATAAACTTACGCCAATGAGCCAAAGATGTACAAAAATATCTTCAAAATGTAACTCTTTTCACAGAAAAAATATGACAACGATAACTTGGATCGTTATGATTCTTAGAATTTCATCCAAAAATCACATTAGAATGTTACAAATAGAAGAAAAGAACCCGAAACTATAGCACAGCAAACAGGCAACATTGCTTAACGAGTTAGCAAGAGCGTAACTTGAGTCTTTCCCTTGGGAAAGGCATCTGTGTTCAATAAATAGGGCTCAGATTAGATAGATTTAACATCTTTTTTTCTTTTTAGACCCAATTAATGATAAGTAGAATTCGATACTCAGAAAATAGCCCATTCTAGTACAAAGTTGCTCGAGATCTCATTGACCAAACACCTCAACAATGTTGGTTAAGACGTCAGCCTTCTAGAAATTATGGGAATATGTGGAACGAATGCTCGAAATTGGTGTCACTCTCAGAGCTTTCGACACAATGATACACATAATCTAACGAAATAGAAAATGAGGGATGACATAGAAGTATGATACAAGACTGATGACCCACATCACTCATCTAAATTTGACTGAATGATTAAAACGATTCTATGTTAAAATGAGTATGATGAGTGGGGGTCACTCATCTAAATTCGACTGAATGGTGAAAAAAAAATCTCGATTAAAAGAGTACTGATAATATTCAGGATGCCGTGGCGCTGATGGTGTTAAAGGCTAAGTTCACTACTGAGACGAGAGATATTGTGGAGGTAAGAAGAGAACATAATTATGAAATATGCTAATCGGTCGTAAATTCATTCCCAGAAATTCTGCTTCTATTATGTTATCTTTTTTGGGGGGAATACTTTCCAACACGGTTGCAAGTACACAACTGATTTTCCTTGTGGCAAGGTTTCCATAAAAGAATTTAGAGGAGAAAAAAGAAAACGTTTTGTGGTCAACTTTTATCTCACACGTAGACATAAGTGTGCACACATGTTAGAAAAAGAAACGCTCTCTCTCTCTCTCTCTCTCTCTCTCTCTCTCTCTCTCTCTCTCTCTCTCTCTCTCTCTCTCTCTCTCTCTCTCTCATCCTTGGGGATAGGGGAGAAAGAATACTCCCCACGTATTCCCTGCGTGTCGTAGAAGGCGATTCAAAGGGAAGGGAGCGGGGTCTGGAAATCCTCCCTTCTCATTTTTAGTTTTCCATGAGAAGGAACAGAGGAAGGGGCCAAGTGAGGATATTCCCTCAGTGGCTCAGTCCTCTGTTCTTAACGCTACCTCGCTAACGCGGGAAATGGCTGATAGTATGAATATATATATATATATATATATATATATATATATATATATATATATATATATATATATATATATATATATATATATATATATATATATATATATACTAATATTATTGACCAGGTTCCCACAATGAAGCACTGGACTGGGGTAATTTACCACTTAACGAGCTGTTGTTATGATCGCTGGTGGCTGGGGGTCTTAAATTGCAGCAATCCTCCGGCCGGTGGTGTCACAACGCGCAAGACACCTGCCAGTTAAGAAAAAAAACAAAACCTCAACGGGAGCACCACATCTTGGTACAGGGTAAGCCGCCCGCCTCTCCTCCTCACCTTCCTCTAGCTACGGTGAAGATAATGCTGGCGCAGCGGAGAATTCACGTACCTAAAGCCTTGCATGTAGGATCTCCAGCACAGTACCAGCGATCCATACGTTGTGTGTACGTAAAGGCCTTCCACTCCCCTGTGTACTTCACCTCTGGTTTGATTGATTTTTCCAGTATTGGATAGGGTGTGCCTTAGAGGCAGACTACATAGTGGGACAAAGCTTTAGGTGAGCCTTTGTTGAGCGGAGGATTCTTGTATCCAGGAGGCCCTCGAACCAAATGGGGCGCTGACGACTTGGGAACTCCATCCATGCCCGATTGCTACACTGGTCAGTTCGCTCCTGTCCTTGCCATTACGCAACTTGCAGAGAGCTATACTCACATGACTCACTCAATATATATATATATATATATATATATATATATATATATATATATATATATATATATATATATATATATATATATATATATATATATATATATAATATATATATATATATATATATATATATATATATATATATATATATATATATATATATATATATATATATATATATACACATAGGTCCTGGACTCCTCACCAGTCAATTCTTTTTCCTCTCGATATAAAGGATGATCATTATGTAGAGCTGTGTAAGTGGTACTGGCTAGGCCACCGGAGTTCTCGCGAAGGAAGACAGAACAAGCAGCTGAGAGGTCACGAGCAGAGAGAGAGAGAGAGAGAGAGAGAGAGAGAGAGAGAGAGAGAGAGAGAGAGAGAGAGAGAGAGAGAGAGAGAGAGAGAGAGAGAGGCGCGCATGTGAGGGGAACCACCGGTGTGGGAGCAGCACCAGCACCACCGCCTTGCTGTGAACATCAGTCATGTCGAGCCTTTGAGGATGCAGGGCTGCTTGCTCTAGGCTGCTGACAGCCCGGGTTGGCTCTTCACAAGCAAGTCACGGGCATCTTGTTTAAGAGACTTATAAGATACGGTGGGTTAAACATTTCTGAAGGAGCTGTACAAGAGATCAGTTGATCTATTTATTGAACAACTGCTTCCTTCCACGTGTGAAGATTTTTAATGTTCTTTCCATCAATCATGGGAGGTTGTTTCATCTCCCCTAAAGCTCCGGGGGACGGTGATCATACTGATGAGCGTGGAAGCGTCCATCCAGATTCCAAGGCAAGACACTGAAGGGCTGTGATGCCCTGTTGTAAGATCCGCCATGTGGCTGAAGTCTAACACACTCTCTTTCTCTGTATATACTGTTGCAGTTCATTGCTATACGGTAAAGGTTTCCTTGATCCCCTATTATTCCCAGATAGAAAGGTGTTTTTTTTTTGTTTTTTTTTCTTTAATTTTCCAAAAGAAGGAACAGAGGGGGACAGGTGAGGATATTTCAAAAAAGGCCCAGTCCTCTGTTCTTAACGCTACCTCGCTAACGCGGGAAATGGCGAATAGTTTAAAAGAAAAAAAGAAAAGTGTTCAGCGCACCACATAGATTCTTTGCTCATATGTTGTGGGCATGAGTTCGCAATCATCAGTTAGCGCTTCTGTGTCCTGAGTCGTGAGGTAAAGTAAGGGATCAGATCCTCTCGGCTTATATCATTGGAGGGTAACACTGTATACGCTCTCGAGTTCTTTAATATTCACTGAGCCTTAGTCTGTTAAGGGCTTCTGTCCTTAATAGACATCCCGCAACAATTCTCCCCTTATAGATTCAGTGTTGTGCTATCTATCTATCTATCTATCTATCTATCTATCTATCTGCTTATCTATCATCTATATGCTCATCTAAATATTTCATACATACTTTTTTCCCCATACATATTCCCAATTTCCTGCGTTAGCGAGGTAGCGCCAAGAACAGACGGCTGAGCCCTGAAAGGAAAAGAATCCTCACATGGCTTCCCCTCTGTTCCTTCTTTTGGAAAAGTGATACAGGAGGGGAGGATTTCCAGGCCCCCCTGCTCCAGCCCCTCTTAGTCTCCTACGACATGTGGGGAATACGTAGGTAGTATTCTTTCTCCCATACTCCCAGGGATAATATATATATATATATATATATATAAATATATATATATATATATATATATATATATATATATATATATATATATATATATATATATACATATATATATATATATATATATTTATATATATATATATATATATATATATATATATATATATATATATATATATATATATATATATATATATATATATATATATATATATATATATATATATATATATATATATATATATATATATATATATATATATATATATATATATATATATATATATATATATATATATATATATATATATATATGGGTCTATATAGATGGATTTGAATGGTTGGGTCTAATCCTCATCCCACCCACACACAGGCCCACCCAGTGCACGGGTGTTAGTGCCGTAATTAAGCGTAGCAACTCATTTAGCGGTAATTAATCCCACGCAAGAAGTGAAGGGCCCGAGTGATTTAACGCTCGCCTGAAGCAGTTACGGAGGAGGCCACTATATATACCTGGCTAACACGACCCTATTACTCATGAGCTCACCCTAAGGAATACTGACACTAAACTATGGCAACACGTCTCATCCACAATGGTCTTGCTTCTGAAGGCATGCACACACACACCTTTATCCAGTGCCTGGGAGGCAAACTTCCATCTACTTACTTAGGCATTGCTTATTCAGACACTTATACGGTACTGACGCACAGAGAGATTCGTATGCGTGGACGCTAATCGTACGTTCGTGTATTTAGGGATACTTTTAGATCATGAGGGTGCTGTCCCATACAACTCACTCTTGCGCCTCCACGAAAACTCGTCCTTCGGCAAGAAATCTCAGGCAACGATGATGGATGACGAACCTTCGCTTAACCCTACACCATGCTCGCCAGCAGTACCCACCATGATGGTAGAGGCGCCCAGTGATGGCGCTTAAAAGTCTGTATTGAAAACACATCACCGTCCTGTGTGGGTAAGTCGAATCCTGTTTCTCCTAAGAGTTAAAATCTTTACAGATGTGAACTAAACTGTCAAGTTTTTTTTTTGGGGGGGGGAGAATTTTTCAAATGTCTAACTACTGTTCTGTCTTCTTTAAATGGCCTTCATTCAGAACATGAAGTCACCGTAAAGATTTATATGGTACTTATGAACAAATTAAGACACATACTACGGAGATGAGTTCCCATTTCGAAATGAGTCAGCAGGTGATCCGAGAATTCGTTCAACTAACGTTAAGCGTCGAGCTCACAGCACCAGATGCTGCTCTCGTAATATAGAACATTAAATTTTATAATACATCATGAGCGATTACTAATCCATCTTGTGTTCCCCTTATTACCTCATTACTTCTTAATGACTAAATTGTACAATTACTCACATATTAATAGCAACAATTCGGATAGTCTAGAGGCGATTAATCGCCATTTTAAGAGGTTAGACTAGATAAGACGACCGAGATAAATCAGTTTGAGATGCCTCTGGGTAAATAAACATCACAAGAAAACAGTGTAAAATGTGTTTTAAAAGATTATTCAGCTCTTACTCCACCTACGATGAATATCACAGTTGATGTCATAATCATCCCTCGGATTAATGAAACGTATGATGATTATCTGAGGTCTTCAACTGTCTATTTACTGTATACTGCTTTCTTGTCCCCATCTGCAAAGTCCAGATTGCCAAAGAAAGTTCAGAAAACTCTCTCAAATATTTAGAGCATGCGTCTTCCATCTTCTTAATTTCTTTACAAATAGGTGATACAAAATGATAATGGGATAACCCAACGGCATAAAACTACCAAGGATGTCCCGACAAAGGGGTGAGAAGGCGATAGATTTACCAATCACCTCCATCATTATAATCATGATTAAGCACCAAGACAAGAACCACTTGTGTTTCCACCTTAGCCAAGGTGGCATAAGCTCCATTTCGAGCATGTGTGTGTGTGTGTGTGTGTGTGTGTGTGTGTGTGTGTGTGTGTGTGTGTGTGTGTGTGTGTGTTCAACCAAATAATCACTTAATCGTATAATTATCAGTAAATGAATGAGATGATTACAGGAGGATTGCCTCCAGGCGTACGCAAACTAGTTTCGCAACAAACTATGAACCTCATTTCGAAAGCCATTTGGCGATCAATATACTCTTGGACTTTTATGGATGATTGATTACTTCCATTTTAGCGATTTACTTCACCAGTTACATTATTGATTAATCTAATCTTAACTACTACCAGAAAATTGTAACAACATAGGAGAGAAAATTGGTTGACTGGTCGTAAACAAAGAGTTGTGATTAATGGTCAAACCTCAGAATGGTTAGACGTAGCAAGTGGAGTGCCGCAAGGTTCAATCTTGGGACCGGTTTTCTTTCCCATATATATTAATGCTACTGAAAATGGGCTACATTGCACGATATCAAAATTCGCTGATGATACAAAGTTGGGAAATAAATCAACATATGAACTAGAACGTCCATAGATTTGATTTGACATAAACGAACTGATAAATTGAGTACATAGGTGGCAAATTGATTTTTAATATCGATAAGTGCAAAGTATTACATATTAGTAGTTGAAAACGACAAGGCAAGCTACAGTATGATTTCTCTTGAACTGCAAATGGTACATGAGGCAAAAAAGACTTGGACGTGATAATAGATCTAAAACCAAGTAAGCAGTGCACATCAGTGAAAAGAGCGAAGAAGAATCTTTGATTCATAGGTACGGCCTTCGAATCTAAGTTCAGGGAAATCATTTTAACTCCTTATGATTCACTGGTTCGTCTCTGTTTGAATACGATATTCACTTTGGTCACCCTACCTTGAAAAAGACAGACAGAATGGACAGAACATGACATGAAGCTACCAAAATGATTCCTTGGTAGAGAAGCTTGTATCTATTTAGCTTATAGAAGAGAAGACTGAGAGGAGATCTAATACAAATATTCAAAATGATCGAAAGCTTTGATAATTTTCATCTCTCAAGTGACTTAACCCTTGATTCGTCTGATTACCCTTGCAGTAATGGATACAAACTCGTAGGTAAACGTTTTACCTTGAATGAGCCGAAGTACTTTTTCTTCACCAGGATTGTTAGCTTATGGAACGAATTGCCAATTAGAATAGTTGAAAGCAGAACTACAGACACGTTTAAGAATAGACGATAAACATTTCGCCACAAGTCCACACCTTATTATCATTTGAGCCTTTTCAGTTACAGTAACAATTTGCAGGTAATTCCCTTTGGGTTACTTGTGTGACCTTTAACTTTTACCACACTAAACTGTGAGTTTCTGACATCTACGCATCTACGTATCTACGCACGAATTATATATTCAAGTTAATGCTAGTGTTGCCCGATCTCAGAACTTTGTATGCATGTACCATGTCTTTACTGCTAGGTACACACACACACACACACACACACACACACACACGCGCGCGCACGCACGTGCATGCGCTCGCGCATCAGCCTAAACTACGTAAGTACCTTTTTTGTCGACCGACCCGAAAGGGGAGTACTTTAAGGACGAGATAAGCAGAATCTTCTTCATTAAGTGCGGTTGCTGCTTCTGCTGTGGAAGCAGAAGGGAAAACTGGATGGAAAGACAGAGAGGGAAGGAAGCTCCTCCCTGGAGTAAATGGGTGGCTGGCTGATGCTGTGGCTGTTCTAATGGGCGGGTGAGTGGCTGGCTGGCTGATGCTGTGGCTGTTCTAATGGGTGGGTGGGTGGGTGACTGGCTGCTGCTTCGGCTGTTCAAATGGGTGAATGGGTGGCTGGGTGGCTGGCTGATGCTCTGTTTGTTCTAATGGGTGGGTGGGTGGCTGGGTGGCTCATGCTCTGGCTGTTCTTGTACCTCCTGAGGGGACGGGAGCCCAGTCCGGCTTGCAGCTCGAAATTACCTTCTCTCGCCGAAGAGCCGGGAGGCGAGGGAGGCCAAGGCTCCTGGGACTTAAAAACATGTAATAAATTTTATGTTAACTATGTTGAAAAGCAATTACATGATTACGGTAATGCCAGTCTGCAGCCGAGGTTGGAACACACTTTGCTTCCTCGTAAACTCCAACACAACTGACAAACATTAGTTCACATAAAACGAAGCTCTAGGTCGAAATTCATTTCATGCAGATATTTCTTTTTTCCTTCCTCCATAAGAAACTTCGTTTCTGGCCATTCTTATGCCATGATTATGAAAAATATCTAACATCTGCAACGCAAAGAAGTGCTTTATTTCTGAGACATTGTCTTCATGTTCAAAGTTAATGACACCTAATCTGGTGTTTAGAGTTTTACTTGCTAACCAAGATAAGAAAACAATGCTCTGACGCCTTGAAACATCTCTAACAACTTCATAAAGAGGTTAGAAAGTCTGCGAGTCCTGTGCAAGCGGCTATTTCTCCCAAGAGAAGACAAACGAGAGAAGAAGAAATGGTTTGTATATAGAAGCCATCATAAAGCTTGAAGATCTGTACCAGAAGAGATTGATCAAAAAGAGGAAATGATCAATATATCAGAGACACAGTCAGCTTCCTCATGAGGCTTGATATAGCCTTAGCACACACACACTATGACCATATGGCTGACACTTTAACCAACTACTTGGGCTCCAACTTTTCATTCTTCATTACCAAGGTCGTCACCTACTTGGCCTCCTCTGGCACAGAATTCCTCCCTTGGGCTGATCACCGTAAGAAAATATTCCCCCAATACCATTACGGTAAGGTCGTCATTATTGCCCTACGTTACCACACAAAAGTGACACTGAATGGCAGCACAGCTCGACAGTAGTGTCGGGGCATCTCTGAGCTCCTTCGTCCTTAGGGGTCCTTCTTCAGAAATTCGACGGTATTAATCAGAGATCGGGGCATGATGTAACCTTTCTGTCATCCGGAAGGTTGGGAGGTTGAGGTCGACAGGGGAAAATATCTACCCTTAGGACTCATACAATACCCTCTCAGGGCCGATGGATGGGGAAGAAGGGGTTTTAGAAGGAGGAGGTTAAAGGGATGTCCACCTTAACTAAGGGTACCCGGCTTCCTGATGGTGTAGGCTGCACCTCCTCGCCTCTTGACATGTCAATGATTCACGGCTTCCTGACTTAACATCAGTGTTAATCTCCCTTTAATGTCATGACTTGGGCTAGCATCAACTATTCCCCAAAGTCACGACTAGGTCAGCGTCATTCACCCTCCAGTATCAGGACCAGGCTATCTTCAACCACCCATCAGTTTCATGACATAGCCGTCCAGATCCTGTAGAGTCACCAGTATAGATCCCCAGCCTAACAACGGAGACAGCCACCACCGTGGTCCCCCAAACCATACCCCAGATTTAGCCACTACCATCCTCCCAAGGTAAAAGATCCCAGAGACTACCTGCGCCAACATCTTCCGCAAGTTGTCATCTGTGGGCCACTTGCATCACCAGCACTGCCAGTGTCCAAACCTTTGCCCAGATGAGTCGACTCCTTCCAAACATACCATTAGGAATATTTTCTCTCGTCTTGCTCTACCTTCATGTATGCACAGTATGTTTCTTGTTGGGTTTGATAGCTACCAGAAGCTAAAGGCCATTCAAACTAGAGACGTACCATTTGCCAAACATATGAAATACATGAAATCATTTAATATCCCTTAGCAGTTCGCCATATTTTGTCTAGCAGTGATGACAAGCGTTGACGCTTTGAGCCCCAGAGCATGACGAGTGAATGACACAATCATTACCGAAATTGTCGAGAAGCTGGATGTAACCGGGAAATTTCATTCGCATTGTTGTCACATTTTATGGACCCAGATTGCCACTGTATGTCATACAAGAGAGGTTTCCAAATCGTTCTCGGACATGCCATATAACTGAGGTGAAGGAAGCATCTCTACTCAGTCGCTTCTTTCTACCATTTACAGACGTCTTCGGCAATTGCCAACCCTCCCTAAAAATGCCTCCCGTACGCTTCATTATGAAGCCATATAACCCAGTTGGAAGTTAATGGCTGTGACGCTCTTCGTAATGTGGGATAAATCTGATGCCGTACCGTGACTAACTGTCCTTTTTCAGCTCACAGCAGTGTGCATGGGAAGAAGATGCCCGTTTTTGTCTCGGTAGATGGCAAGATTATGGCACTAGATATGGAAGGTTTCGCCTCTAACAGTTGCAAACAGTATGAGAAACCGCCGCCACTTCGAAAGATATTGCCCTCCGCAAGGCGAGGCGGTCACAGACGTAATCATATAGATAGGAATAATCAGGTAGATTAGGAGTTAAATTGGCCTAGGAAATGAAGGCAAGAGATGAAATGTTCGAGAGAATGAAAATAAGAGACTTCGGTCTTCCGAAATGTAGGCAGGAAGTGTATTGGTCGTGGTGAATGAAGACAGTACACGTAATGGTCCAAAAGAAGAAAGACGAGATGTGTAATGGTTGAGAGACTAAAGACAACAGGTATGATGGTAAGGAGAATGAAGACAAGAGACATGATGGTCGAGATCTGAAGATAAGAGATGCAATGGTCGAGAAATAAAGCTAAGAATGAAGACAGGGACATAATAGTCGAGATAATGTAGACACAAGGAACAATGATGGAGGATACGAGGACAGAGACGTATAATGGACCAGAGGAAGAAGACGAATGACAAACCGGTCGAGGAAATGAAGGCAGTAGACATGATGGTCTCGTGGACGACCACACGAGGAATAATGACAGTCTAGGGAATGGAAACTGGAGCCTTGCAAGTATGTCAAGTGAGGTCACAAGATGCCTCACTCTACCCGACCATCAGCTGCATCATTGATGACATCTTTGCCGATATCGTGTCTGAGGCTTTTGTGCCGATAGCAGATCCTGACGATATTGTTGAAGACTATCTTTCGTTGATTCACGAATGCAAAGAAAAATCACTTGTAACGATTGTATCACGAATAACAGGGTCTGTGCGAGAGTGAAGGTCATGTTTTCTTCGCTTACACACACACACACACACACACACACACACACACACACACACACACACACACACAGAAGACTGAGAGTTGTAGTATTAAGCGTCGATGACCATTATTCCCGCACAAGCCTGCCTGGTTTCGAACCCTTGGGCTTGGCAGTCGGCCCACAGCCTCGAAGCCGGTCGATAGATTGGTACCTGACTTAGGCCAGTGTGTGTAATCACTGTTTGTCGTACCATGAATCTGTCCACTTCAGACGAGAGAAGAGCAAAAAGGTGGCTTGATCACACCCTTCTAGTTTTTAAATCAGTTCGTAAATGTCAACAGAGGACAGGTCCACGAACTGTGCAAGGTAAGAAAACACAAAGTGAAATGAAGAACGACTCTTGCTACAAGATAATGTAAAGTACGGGTTATATAGTATAATGATGGTGGATGAAGGGAGTAAAATGAGTAAACAAGTTGTGAGTTAAGGCAGCGCACAGCAGAAGTTTGAAACGTTGTATAACAATGAAGGAAATTCAAGGGATGGGGCCCTCACGAGTGTAGAACTTCCTCTCCGTACTGTAAAGAAAGGTAATTACACACCTGCACATACGCAAACACACACACACACACACACACACACACACACACACACACACACACACACACACACACACACACACATACACACACACACAGAGGAAAAGAGTCTTAAGAAAGCTCTGAGATATATAGAAAAGGAATTGTGAGAGTACCAAAGAGTTTTGACCCATAAAAGACATGGCTCTGATGAAGGATCACCATATGTGCACACGATGTGTGCACAGACGTATGATAAACCAATGGAACTTCTGTTCAAGATGTGGCTGAAGAAAGTCATAGTAATAAGAGAGTGGAAAAAGGCAAACGTCATATCTGTTCATGAGAAAAAGAGACCGGAAAGAAGCGCTGAGCCACAGATCGGTCGCTCCGACGAGTGAAGTCTGTAAGGTACAAGAAAATGGTCATCAGAAAGCAAATGGATGACTTCCTGCAAAGGAGAAATCATCTGGGTGAGAGACGACACGGTTTAAGGGACAGGAGGCCGTGTTTAACGAAACCCGAGAGGATGAGCTTGTTGGCTTGCTTGTATCTGGACTGCCGGAAAGCGTTTGACAGGGTCGTGCATGGGAGGCTGATTAATAAACTAATTCACTGGGCAGGGAAAATTGTAGAGATTTTTCTGAAGATTATTCCAGTGGAAGGGAACAAAGGGTGAAAGTCGGAGGGGCTTTCTCGCTATGGATGGAGGTCGCTATAGGAGTGCTGCAAGGTTCTGTTCTGGGACCTTTCCACCTGATTTTTGTGAATGACTTGCCAAATGGTGTGGGTGCCCACATGAACAAATTTGCATGCGTGACTAAGACTATGAGGATAGTTGAAAGTAAGGAGGATTTGATCAGCTTATATGAGAATCTGGAGAAGACTTCAAAGATACATGATACATAGATGATGTATATCAACCCAGGTATATGTATAGTAAAGAGGACGGGTCACGGTAAAAGAAGGCCTCGATTTGAATATTTTCAAATAGAAAATATGCCGCAGAAATCTGTGTGTATTGAGACTTTGGAGTGGACGTCTCCCAAGCCTGTGACCAGAGTCCTACAGGAGACCATCTGTCTTTCAGCAAATATGAGAACTGCACGAAGGGCATGGATAAGGACATGTACAGCAAGCTGTTCACATCCCACATAAGGCCAAAACTAGAATATGCTTTTCAAGCTTGGGCTTCGTACCTAAAGAAGCACAAAGAGCTGATAGAGAAGATCTAGAGGATTGCAATAAAGACGGTACCATGACTTAGAGGGATGTGTTACAGGGAAAGGTTAGAAGCCTTAGATTTGACCACTGTGGAAGAGAGAAGAGAGAGGAGTGATCTGATAAGAATCTTTAAAATTTTGAAACAGTTTGTTGACGCAGAGACTACAATTCATCGAGAGATGTAGGGATGAAATGCAACCAGAGGACATGACATGAAATTAAGCAAGAAAGTTGTTAGAAAAGATTGTGAAGATGTACATCTTTAGTATGAGTCATGGATGAATCGAATAAAATGATAAAGACGTGGTATTTACACATATGTAATTACACACACACACAGACACACAGACACACAGACACACACACACACACACACACACACACACACACACACACACACACGCATACACATACACAGAGGCACTATGTTGACCAAGACACGTAGGATGCCAGTGAGGCAAAATTAGAAAAACTACTGAGACGAAGGAAAAAATGTGTTGGCAATCACAGACGAACTACGATAACCCGCTAAGCATCCTTTATCAGTTGATTTCCTCTGAGGTCGTAAGTTAGTTACCCTATTTGGACCGAAGTTCTCTCTCTCTCTCTCTCTCTCTCTCTCTCTCTCTCTCTCTCTCTCTCTCTCTCTCTCTCTCTCTCTCTCTCTCTCTCTCTCTCTCTCTCTCTCTCTCTCTCTCTCGCTGGGCTGATAAGCCTTATTGGTATAAGACCTGACCGACAGTGTTTAATACCTATGCGAGAGGTGAGAGTTTCTCGTGAACCACCAGGTATTCTTCCTTGTGGTCATGCGACTTTAGGTTGGTGGAAGCCTCAGCAGGCGACCCGGGGAGCTTGTGGTAGTTTCTGTCACTCTGTGTACACAAGAGGAGGAGGAGGAGGAGGAGGAGGAGGAGGAGGAGTCCTCTGTCTTCCTCTGTGTGTGTGTGTGTGTGTGTGTGTACGGAGGCCCCCATCGTTCCGCCGCTGTCGCTCACGAAATCACTAGCCGGAAAATGTACTTTTTCGTGTCAGTGATTACCATCAGCTCCTGCTCTTGAGGGCTGGACACTTCAGGGGTTCTTGTCTGAACAGCACTCACCAGTGTGCGTCTGAAACTGTCTGAAAGTCAAAACTGCATGACTCAGTGTACATTATTTACCGAGATTGCATGTTGTCCGTTTCCCGTTCTTCATTTGTTTTGTCTGTCTACAGAGGAAGATGTAAGAGAAAGAGGAATACAAGAAAAACAGACCCATTTATCTTGAGAGGACCAATGTCTGCAATGAAAGCTTCGAGTGGCTTTGGCTTCGTGCTAGCTGCCGTAGTCAAATTTTGGTCAATGTCGCACTTTTCCCGAACCTGGTGTGGAATTTCTGCCTTGGTTTGTGTTGGAAAGACCTTAAAGCAAATAGAGATTCTCTGTGCCTAGTGGATGGGCCACTGCTATATCCCCCATCCTCTGGCGCCTCTTCTTTTTCTTCGCACCACATTATTTTTCTTCTCGGACCACAATGTCTCTCCACTCATTACCCCTCGCTTCTCCTCCGGACTCTTCCTTCGTCCTTCGGTACGCTAGGCAGCTGAAATCACCAATTCAGCGTAGACACCTTGAGTACTCAAGTCTCGCTTCTGTTTTCCTCTTTGGCCAGGAGACGCAACGAGACAACGCGTCCGGCCACAGTGTCACAGTTAGAGCGCAGAATGACCACAAATGAAGCGTTGTCGAGTCTCACAATACACCAGCCTCACCAGCCACCACCTGCGAGGGAGGCAAACCGCTGGAACCGAATAATTACTGGTGTTTATAACCTCTAAATACTGGCTATTACAGAGGCTAGTGGGTTCCGCCCTCGTGATGAGGACGACCTCTTGAAGCACTCCCTCCTCATTGTTTGGTTCACTGAGGACATTCCAGTCTGGTACATGTTTGTGATATGCTTAGGGAGCGTTAGGGGACGGGGGAAATGGGAGGCGAATCAGTTGCTGTTTGCAGATGACACGGCTCTGATTGAGGAAAAAAAATATGAGCAAAAGTAAGATGTTGATGATGTGCAGCAAGGGACTAAAACTGGATAGTTCGAGTGTAAGTCTGAATGGAGAGGGTCTAGAGGAAGTGGATTGCTTTCGGTATGCACCAGGGAGTGGAAGTGGCGGGGGATGGATGAAAGACTCAGTAGTGAAGCGTTTCGTGGAAGAGGAGAGGGGAGGTATATTCTGCGATTAAGACCAGGAGAAAAAATGAACTCTGTGTACAGAGGAGGATAGAAGTGACAATTGCACCTAAAGACCATCAGGTCTGAGACGCAGTGGGGAACGTATGGGAAGAAACTTCACCATTTGTAAGGGCAATGACGGTCACTCTGAGGGTAAAAGTAGTCATGACAATATTGTGTAAAGTCTTGCAAATTTTGTAAATGAAATGCCAGATAACGATATATATATATATTTTTTTTTTTTTTTTTTTTTTTTTTTTTTTTTTTTTTTATACTTTGTCGCTGTCTCCCGCGTATGCGAGGTATATATATATATATATATATATATATATATATATATATATATATATATATATATATATATATATATATATGAGGTAAATATGAATAAAAAAATTCTCTCCTGCAATGCACAAATAGTAATAAGACACACACTAACACACACACACACACACACACACACACACACACACACACACACACACAAACACAGAAGCATCTAATATAATGGTGTATGAGTTCAAAAAAAAGATCAGACTCACCTTTAATTTCATTCCTGATTTCTGCAGGAGACACGTGAGGGTCGTGGTGGATACGACTAGTGGCAGCTACTTATTCATGCTGACAGAGTTTGGGGAAGGCAGCAGATGCGGGTGTCACCTGAGAGGTGGAAAGATGGATTAAGGGGATGTTTAGATGGGAGAGTGATGAGACTACTGATTAAGGAACGTTATTCGTCTTCGATCCACAGTCACTCCAGGTGTTCATCCACCCTTCGGGGCTGGTCGGTAAGTGGGTGCCTGACGAATGCTGTGTGTGTGTGTGTGTGTGTGTGTGAATAGGCATCAAGGCATAGTACCCATATTCAATGTGAAGATTTTCTCTTCCCGTAATACACAAATAGAAATCACACACACACACACACACACACACACACACACACACACACACACACACACACACACACACACACACACACACACACACACATACACACATACACACGTATCAGTGAGTTTCGTCAGTTTTTACGCTTCCGAGAAGTTGTCAATTCCTATCCTTCCTGAACCACGGTCAAATCTTAACTGCGTTTTCTCCTCTGTATCAGTGACGACTCAGCAGGACGCATCTGGTCGATAGAGATATATCGTCGGCTTCGCTGTTGGTGTCGGTGTTGACGACAGCCACGCAAATAAACCCATGACAGCTTCAAGATCAAATCACTCTCCCAGCAATGCCACTATCTACGAATGACCATGAGGACATGTGCAGCAGCAAGCTTGCCTATGATCACGTCCCGCGCTATTTATTGCTGACAACAGATCTAAGTTTGGAAGTATCATGTGGATACATCCACCAGAACGCTCTTAACAATCTCCCTTGACTCAAGACGCGTGGACGGCCTTCACCTCAACCCAAGAGCATGCACACATACTTCGTCCTCAACCCGGCCATGCCTTCTACAGGAGAACTCTTTATTCTTCCATATTCACTACACGGTAGTAGGTATTCAATGCAAAAGACGTGCAATACCATTCTTAGGGATGTGAAGTACGTTCTTCAGTTCCCTATACACCAGCCATCAAAGGGCGACTCAAACAGAGGACCTTTCTGACTCTCTCTCTCTCACTACAGCCATCAGCTCGACTATCTCAAGCCGTTGAGGGAGAGAGCGAGTGTATCACCATCCCCACCGCTTTCTTCTAGTCATCCCTCGATCTCGGGTGGTTGCAGTTCGGCACCAGAACCGCTCAAACATATCAGATCTCAAACGGCCACAAATACCAGCCCCATCCCAACAACTGTGAGCATTGACAAGATGTAAATGTTTTGTTTATACACTCCTCGGACTTTGTATTTTTGTAAAGAGAGTCTATCTGCATTTTATCTTTTTACAGCACTCTTGTTAATGTATCTTTATGTATATTTGCGGCCTTTAGCTGCAGTTAAATCTTCCTGAGAGAATTACATGCAAAAACATGGACGCCTAAAGAAACACTACAAAACAAACTTACATATATATTCGCCTCAAGTTTCTGGTCGCCCTCTTTGCACATAATTGTTTTCCAGATTGTTATCTTAACTCGCGTGCCTTCAGTGCGGCGTTAACTACTGTGCGGCATAAATTACCTTGTGCTTGGTCCATGGTCAAGCCGTAACGCGCCTCCTGGGGGCATCTGCCGAGGGTGAGGTGTTTCCCCAGTGTGTGTGTGTGTGTGTGTGTGTGTGTCTCTGTGTGTGTGTGTGTGTGTCGTAGGGGGGAGTCAGCCATGCAAACCCCATTACTGATTCCCTTTAGAAGATGCTTCCAGCGACCCAATGCTTAAAGAAATGTCTTTATAACATGAAGTATGAGCGAGTGCGCACGTCCTGAGGCTTCTGCCAAAGGAAGGGAAGCGGTGGTTGCTTGTTGTGGCTGCTGCCGGCGTGGTTGGATAGATGAAAATTATGATCTGTGTTCCCTCGAACCTCCAGACAGACCCACCGACGAAACACAATCGAGTGGTCACATTTCTCATAAGAAAATAGAATCCTCGCTAACCTGAGGTTGTTTAGACTCAGGACATCGTGTGGGTAACTGTCTCAACTTACGGGTAGATATACACAGTCTACGTCAAGTAAATCTAGACCACAGGTATTGGGAAAGGATAATAGAACCCGATGGTAAATCCAGCTAACCAGCAAGTATACACCGAAAATCACCAGTATACCTCTGAGAAGGTAAACAAGTGTTTGTGATAGCAATCCAGCTACTGTGATGATACGCCTATAAATTTTTATCAAAGACACACGGAGATGATTCTTCAGATTCATAACCTCGGTTGGTAGATTCACTTGTAGGTTATCAACCTCAATTCTTCAAGAATGATGTGGGGACATTCACCTTCGCCAACCATTTTCTTTCGCCAAGGCCGTTCTGGTTTTTGTTACCCACCCTCAAACTGCTGCTCTTGACGCATCACGCTCTTCCTAACAGTTTTACGGAGACTCGTCCTTCTTTATCCCCTGACAGACTTAAGGGACGATCATTTCTCCTCATAGCAGCATATAAACACTGATTCGTTAGTTCTTCATACTGTACGATCGGCATCTTTTTTTTTTTGCAAATGACTTCCTCCTCTACATCACATGCAGTGGAGGTGCTCTACTTACGTTTCGTTATAGGAATGTAGGAATAAGGCTTTGCTGGAGAAATAAGGATGTCTGAGGGCCTTGGTTGAAGACGGGAAAAGCCTCGAAAGAATGGGTTTAAAAAAAGAGGTAGGAACGCTAAACATGGAGGCCGGTGGTCACTCTTTCATATGGCAAACTGAAAGGTCTATCCTGGTGAGGTTTCTATCTGTCTGTCTGTCTGATGGCGGAGTGTTCATAGTAACGGTACTCGTAGGTAATCTGTCTTAAGATATACGTATAAACCATACAACAACCATAAAGTTAACAATCAAGGTATTCGCAAACAATATTCGTGTGCTTGCATTATTTTCACCGATCTGTCTTACAAATGTATTCATCACTGTTGAATATATCAGGTGCACTGTAAATCATGCAGTAACTTTATTAGAGAAAGTGTTATACTCAATAGTGTTTCTCAGTGGCTAAGATTCTATTCTGAATATATCCTAGAATGGTATAGTGGTCTTTTACGATATTACAGACTATGTGTACTGTCAACCCTCTCTCTTTCTCTGTAAGAGAGGCCTCACCTCCCCAGTGCCGCTGTAAGAGACGCCTCACCTCTCTGTGCTGCTGTAAGGTACACCTCACCTCCCTGTGCTGCTGTAAGGTACGCCTCACCACCCACGTGCTGCTGTAAGACACCTCAACCCCTCCAGTGCTGCTATAAGGCACGCCTCACCTCCCCGTGCTGCCGTAAGAGACGCCTCACCTCCCCGTGCTGCCGTAAGAGACGCCTCACCTCCCCGTGCTACTGTAAGACACCTCACGCCCTCATGCTGCTGTGAGAGACGCCTCACCAGCCACCCCCTCAGTGCTGCCGTAAGAGACGCCTCACCTCCCCGTGCTACTGTAAGACACCTCACGCCCTCATGCTGCTGTGAGAGACGCCTCACCAGCCACCCCCTCAGTGCTGCCGTAAGAGACGCCTCACCTCCCCGTGCTACTGTAAGACACCTCACGCCCTCATGCTGCTGTGAGAGACGCCTCACCAGCCACCCCTCAGTGCTGCCGTAAGAGACGCCTCACCTCCCCGCGCCGGTATGAGGGACACCGCCGAACCTCGCACCAAGCTGCTGTTACAGCCACGATAACTGTGATGTACCACAACGCTCAGTGACGAGTAACTTGTTATTCCAAACTCAGACGTCGGCAGGTTGGGTCGCCGTTGTCCTCCGCCGCCGAATAACAATGACGGAAAGACAAAAAGACAAAATAGTCATGGGGGCCAAACGTCCCCTCCCTCCTCCCCGCTTCCTGACCTGTGTGACCTTCCGGGGAATTATTCTCTGGGTCCAGAGACCACATGGCGAGATCAAAGGTATGGTTCGCGGCAGAAAATCCCCCGGTGCAACAAAGGCCCGTAATGGGTAATCCCGTCTCATAATCTGTGATTAATTGGGGATGGGAAAAGTACCGTTCGTATAGCCTGCACAATAACCTTAATTCTTCCCGTATCAGTAGTTAGCTGGTGAGGTTCACGGCGCCATATGACTTCCTTCTCCTTATGCCACGTTGACTGTCATGTCCACATTTGTGGCTGCTGTTGTACACACGAAGAGAGGAAGGTTGGTGGACGTTACTTTGATTTTCGTAAATTTGGAGGTGAAAGGCCCTTCATATTATGGGGCTTGCAGTATATACAATACACACACACACACACACACACACACACATACACACACACACGCGCACATACACACACACACACACGCACACACACACACACACGCACATACACACACACACATCACACAAACACACACACACACACACACACACACACACACACACACACACACACACATTCACACACACACACACACACATATATATATATATATTTATTTTTTTTTTTTTTTTTTTTTTATACTTTGTCGCTGTCTCCCGCGTTTGCGAGGTAGCGCAAGGAAACAGACGAAAGAAATGGCCCCCCCCCCCCATACACATGTACATACACACGTCCACACACGCAAATATACATACCTACACAGCTTTCCATGGTTTACCCCAGACGCTTCACATGCCTTGCTTCAATCCACTGACAGCACGTCAACCCCTGTATACCACATGACTCCAATTCACTCTATTTCTTGCCCTCCTTTCACCCTCCTGCATGTTCAGGCCCCGATCACACAAAATCTTTTTCACTCCATCTTTCCACCTCCAATTTGGTCTCCCTCTTCTCCTCGTTCCCTCCACCTCCGACACATATATCCTCTTGGTCAATCTCTCCTCACTCATTCTCTCCATGTGCCCAAACCATTTCAAAACACCCTCTTCTGCTCTCTCAACCACGCTCTTTTTATTTCCACACATCTCTCTTACCCTTACGTTACTTACTCGATCAAACCACCTCACACCACATATATATATATAGGTCAAGAGAAAGGTGCAAGAGGTGAAAAAAAGGGCAAATGAGAGTTGGGGTGAGAGACTATCAGTAAATTTTAGGGAGAATAAAAAGATGTTCTGGAAGGAGGTAAATAGGGTGCGTAAGACAAGGGAGCAAATGGGAACTTCAGTGAAGGGCGTAAATGGGGAGGTGATAACAAGTAGCGGTGATGTGAGAAGGAGATGGAATGAGTATTTTGAAGGTTTGTTGAATGTGTCTGATGACAGAGTGGCAGATATAGGGTGTTTTGGTCGAGGTGGTGTGCAAAGTGAGAGGGTTAGGGAAAATGATTTGGTAAACAGAGAAGAGGTAGTAAAAGCTTTGCGGAAGATGAAAGCCGGCAAGGCAGCAGGTTTGGATGGTATTGCAGTGGAATTTATTAAGAAAGGGGGTGACTGTATTGTTGACTGGTTGGTAAGGTTATTTAATGTATGTATGACTCATGGTGAGGTGCCTGAGGATTGGCGGAATGCGTGCATAGTGCCATTGTACAAAGGCAAAGGGGATAAGAGTGAGTGCTCAAATTACAGAGGTATAAGTTTGTTGAGTATTCCTCGTAAATTATATGGGAGGGTATTGATTGAGAGGGTGAAGGCATGTACAGAGCATCAGATTGGAGAAGAGCAGTGCGGTTTCAGAAGTGGTAGAGGATGTGTGGATCAGGTGTTTGCTTTGAAGAATGTATGTGAGAAATACTTAGAAAAGCAAATGGATTTGTATGTAGCATTTATGGATCTGGAGAAGGCATATGATAGAGTTGATAGAGATGCTCTGTGGAAGGTATTAAGAATATATGGTGTGGGAGGCAAGTTGTTAGAAGCAGTGAAAAGTTTTTATCGAGGATGTAAGGCATGTGTACGTGTAGGAAGAGAGGAAAGTGATTGGTTCTCAGTGAATGTAGGTTTGCGGCAGGGGTGTGTGATGTCTCCATGGTTGTTTAATTTGTTTATGGATGGGGTTGTAAGGGAGGTAAATGCAAGAGTCCTGGAAAGAGGGGCAAGTATGAAGTCTGTTGGGGATGAGAGAGCTTGGGAAGTGAGTCAATTGTTGTTCGCTGATGATACAGCGCTGGTGGCTGATTCATGTGAGAAACTGCAGAAGCTGGTGACTGAGTTTGGTAAAGTGTGTGGAAGAAGAAAGTTGAGAGTAAATGTGAATAAGAGCAAGGTTATTAGGTACAGTAGGGGTGAGGGTCAAGTCAATTGGGAGGTGAGTTTGAATGGAGAAAAACTGGAGGAAGTGAAGTGTTTTAGATATCTGGGAGTGGATCTGTCAGCGGATGGAACCATGGAAGCGGAAGTGGATCATAGGGTGGGGGAGGGGGCGAAAATTTTGGGAGCCTTGAAAAATGTGTGGAAGTCGAGAACATTATCTCGGAAAGCAAAAATGGGTATGTTTGAGGGAATAGTGGTTCCAACAATGCTGTATGGTTGCGAGGCGTGGGCTATGGATAGAGATGTGCGCAGGAGGATGGATGTGCTGGAAATGAGATGTTTGAGGACAATGTGTGGTGTGAGGTGGTTTGATCGAGTAAGTAACGTAAGGGTAAGAGAGATGTGTGGAAATAAAAAGAGCGTGGTTGAGAGAGCAGAAGAGGGTGTTTTGAAATGGTTTGGGCACATGGAGAGAATGAGTGAGGAGAGATTGACCAAGAGGATATATGTGTCGGAGGTGGAGGGAACGAGGAGAAGAGGGAGACCAAATTGGAGGTGGAAAGATGGAGTGAAAAAGATTTTGTGTGATCGGGGCCTGAACATGCAGGAGGGTGAAAGGAGGGCAAGAAATAGAGTGAATTGGAGTCATGTGGTATACAGGGGTTGACGTGCTGTCAGTGGATTGAAGCAAGGCATGTGAAGCGTCTGGGGTAAACCATGGAAAGCTGTGTAGGTATGTATATTTGCGTGTGTGGACGTGTGTATGTACATGTGTATGGGGGGGGGGGGGGGGTTGGGCCATTTCTTTCGTCTGTTTCCTTGCGCTACCTCGCAAACGCGGGAGACAGCGACAAAGTATAAAAAAAAAAAAAAAAAAAAAAATATATATATATATATATATATATATATATATATATATATATATATATATATATATATATATATATATATATATATATATATATATATATATATATATATATGTATATTCATATGTATATTGGGTTGACTGTGGACCGACTGCAGCAATCAACATTTCAATTTGACAGTTCACAGAGAGCGGCCTTGCTCTCTACCGAACCTGCTGCGCTAGGATTTGGTCATATTACCTCAATACCTATGATATATAGATAGACTGAGAGTATTCTGCTGAATATATCAAGTCTATTCAGTGGCATTATGGCAACGAACCATAATTTTCTGATATTGGCTCACAGATAACGTCTTTATTCTCTGCTCAGATACATCTGCAAACCTCTTCATTTCCCCGCATCTTTGCCTCCTGCAAACCCGAAGCGAAATTCGTTTTTTGTGATCTGAAGGAGGATGCAGGGGTCATGGTTCTGCTTGTGCCGTTCCCTTTGGCTGTTTGCAAACTCATTCGCTGTTGGCAGTACGTGGGAGGCGATGGCTTTTCTTTTCTTACTAGTTTGGCAACAAACATCTAATGGCTTTTGTCAATCGAGTCGTCTCCACCAAGCTGTGTGAGCTGGTGGAAACAGGGTGGTAAACACCTCCGAGCTAAGCTGTTTATGGCAGCTGCTCGTTACTGTGGGTTAATCCACAATGTTTATGTAGCACTTCCTTGCTAGGATTAAGCGCTTAACCTCACCGTTGCCACAGTCATTCAACAACTTGATTGGTGTAATGTCTCACTTGAGGTCATCGACACGACACGATTGCTCAAGGAAAAGTTTCCAGTCTGCTCTCTGAAGCCCGGCTTTGAAGTGAGACATCAGCTATTTCCACTCAGCCGTTGGGAAAATAGTGAGATAATCACAGATGATGATCGAACTCTGTGGTATTCACCGACGATGCTCACCCTCGCTGGCATCATGTAAGACAAACCCAAAAGGCTTCGATCCTATTTTTTTTTTTTTTTGTGGGTCATCAGTTTAAATGATGGACCTGTCCCTCCAATACAAAAATTCTTGGTTTGTTGGGTCAAGGCTTCGAGGATATTTTTGGCAACACAACACAAATACAGCACCGATGATCGCTGATAAAGATGTAGAAAAAGAAAGGCATAGAAACGAGTAGTGTGATGGCAAAAGATCGCGCAGGAAGGCTTTTTAAGTAGGGGACACAGCGTCCGTTGTCTCACAGTTTGTGAAGGAAAGATAAGGATTCTTAAGAACATGACCCACATAGTGCTTTCATATAGATATAATCCTTGTGTAAAATAGAGGAAGCAAACATCTGAGACCAGATTCCCGGACCCAACTGTAAGCTTTGCACAAAATATCTTAAAACATCAGTTGTCTAAATATTTATCTGATATATTCATGCATAACCTACAACAACAACAAGAAAAGAAATAAGACATTCTCTTCATGGAAATCATGCATGAAGAATAGAAACTCACGAGACATATATATATATATATATATATATATATATATATATATATATATATGTATATATATATATATATATATATATATATATATATATATATATATATATATATATATATATTCTTTCTTTCCCGTAATAAACGTGGATGATGATAGCTTGAGAAAAACTCACATTCTCGGAAGTGTGGCTTCGCATAAGAGAGAATGACCAGCGCCCTTAACAATAGGTCCGATGGGGGTCCTCGTAGCACTAAGAGTTTCCCGAACGAGTCTGTGTGTGTGTGTGTGTGTGTGTGTGTGTGTGTGTGTGTGTCATAAGGAGGAGGGAGGGACCAGGACTGCAGGAGTGTGACATTAATTGAAAAATCTCCGCTGGCTATAATTTGTCGCCAGTCAAGCCGCTTCTCCTGTGGCTCGCTAATTATTCTTCCTTTAATGTGGCCAAGTAGCAGGTGTCTGGTGACGGTAATGAGGGCTCGACGACCCTCGCTGCTGCCGTCCACACTGCCATACTACACTGCTGGCCACACCTGTGCATAACCCACACTCACATACTACCTACAACTTAATGCTTCCTCATTGCTCGCACCTCTGCATAACCCACAGCTATATACTGCCCACTTCTGCATACTGCCCACACCTTCACACTGCCCACACCTCCATGTAACCCACAGCTCCACAGTGCCCATATCCCAGTCCATTTACCCACGTTCCCCAACGCATTTCCACAACCCAGACCTCCAACACTGCCCACACATCTACACTGGCAAGATGATGAACCTACACCCATCCACACTATAACACCTTTATCCCACTTTGAAAACTACACACACACACACACACACACACACACACACACACACACACACACACACACACACACACACACACACACACACACACACACACACACACACACACACACACACACACACACACACACACACACATCCCATTTCCCCTTCACCCTTAATGATGCCTGACCTCATCAAATCTAACTACGCCTCATCTTATTCAGCCCCTGACACTGACAACCAGCAAGGCAAGACGCCAGATCCTTTCCCTGTCATCCTTGGAGTCTTGTAGCTCCCCAGTTCACTATGGTCCTGGACGTACGTAGGGCAAGCAGATTTCTGTAGCCTCCTCAGAGGGAGCTATGGACACCTGGGGTACTGGCTTCCTCACTCTTAACAGGCTGGTCTGGGTGGTGCCTTGGAGGGCGAAGCGTTTCGTGCCTGGGTCGAGTTCCAGCCCATGTGAAAGGCTCGCTCCTTCAGGAGGCCTGCCCTTGGCTCGCCATCCTTGTAGATCTCGGATACTCTCTTAATTGACTCTAATTTCCCATTATAAAAGGCACTTGTCGTATTCCCTGTGGGAGAGTTATCGTCCACCGACGATGTAGAGCCCCATTTTAAGACGACCGGTTCACCGTCCATATACGTTGCTCTCGATTCTTATCACCAGTAATGTCAGGTGTTCAGCTCTCGTTATCATGAACGCCTGCGACCAGTAACGACCGTCAATATTCCTCCCAGAGGTTAAAGGATCGTTACCACGCATATTGAGCCATGTGACGTAAAACCGCAAAGGAAACAGAGAAGTAGATGCTTTAGCAAAAGAGTATGCCAGAGTTGGATGTCTTCAGTGTAGTTCTACTGTGGAACATTTTTTTCTCCTAACGAAAGCGAACCTAAGTCAATCGTCCTAAGGGGAAAGAGAGGCCGGTGTTCATGTCTCCCGAAATGCTGCTTAAAAGATGATTACAATGTTGTGATTACACTGGGGAGAATATACTTGTTTAAGTATGTGAATATGTATAAGTGTTTGGGTATACGTTTTCTTTTGGTAACTGGGACACACACAGACACAGACACAGACACACACACACACACACACACACACACACACACACACACACACACACACATATATATATATATATATATATATATATATATATATATATATATATATATATATATATATATATATATATATATATATATATATATATATGAATGATGGAAACATTTCTGTGTAAGAAAATGTACCTAAAACACAGGAACAAATGTAGCAAAATTGCAAGATCCCTCGGATGTTACGTCTTCCTTCCCAGTAACAAGTAACAAGCGAGATATATACAGGGTACACATATCAGGCTGGGTGAGGTGATGTGAGCTAATGCTGGCGACTCCACCCAACCGGACGATCGTTGGTAATAATGTGAGCTGAGTACGTACACCTCCGACAAATCAGGTCAGTGATCATAGCTCATAGTAACGTCTTCTTTATCACAGGCTCCTGAGACCGGCTGGGCTCCATAGCACGTCTATCTAGAACAGAGCTTGTGTTTATAACTCAGTTATTGTTATCTCAGTCAATATGATGACCACAAGGGGTTTAACGCTATAATTCAATACTGTTATATTGTCTGCTTTGGAAGCTATATCTATGTTCACCTATACGTGTTTCTATGCCACAATCTGACCAGCCATAACACAGCCTCTACAAGGAGTGCTGTACACACTACAAGCCACATCACTTAGGGCTATGTTATATAAGCCTCTTCCTTTTTTTTACTTCTTACTGATTCACTGTATGTTAAAAGCTACGAGAACACCAAGTTCTTCTAAGAGATGGAACGGCAAGAACATAATCGTTATGGAATGGTAAATCAGGGATCTTAAGTGTGTTAGGACTGAGATGTTTTGCTCTTCCATAAAAGTCCTATTGATCTGTTCTGGTTCGTAGAGATCTTGATGTCCAGGTAGCTTTCACACACAACCTTAACGATGTATATAAATAAATAAATATATATACACCTGCGAGGCAGGTTCTCTCCACATATGAGAGCCACAGAACCCTCAACCAAGATTAATCAGAAGGACACACACAGTGTGGTGATAAATGGATGCAGACGACCAAGCATTACCACCCTGCTTGGCTAATTTGTTTCCCCTCCTCCCCTGTCCACCTTGAGAACCATGTTGACATAACGAACACAAACAAACGAGTACAAATCCTGAGAAATGAAGCGCCGGCGACACTCATCTGGAGCCACTAATGACCCAGTTAATGGCATATGGGACGGATGGCGTAAAGGGAAGGGGGATGTTGCGGGCGCCAACACCCACTTAATGGTGACGTGGGATCCCTCGTTTATCTCTTAGGCCTCGTTAGCAGAGGTAAACGAGGCAGTCATGCAGGCGCTCGTAGCAACGGCTCTCTCTCTCTCTCTCTCTCTCTCTCTCTCTCTCTCTCTCTCTCTCTCTCGATGCTCTCTCACCCCTAGCCATAGTTCAATCCCTCAAAAGCAGTCTATCTATCTTTTCATTCATTTTTCCAAGAAATTCTGTTCGTCTACAATACTCGTCATCGGTATCAAAGGGGGATAAGTAAATGGCCCTCACATGTGGCAAAAGATTAGGTTTCTGTCAGCGTCTGTGACAAGGACTGAGGGAGAGCAGAGGCCAGTGTTCATCATCAGGCTTTTGCAAGAGATAGTCACTATTCAGTCCATTCTATTTCATTGTGGAGCGCAGGTCAGAACGCGACCCTCTCTAACTTGGCTGGTTGTCATGATCCTCTCATACCACAAGTTCAACAGTACAACAGCCACAAGAATGACACCTGAGATCTAACAACGGCTGTGTTAAACTTACGAGAACCGAGTCTAAGAACAAAAAGAGATTCATACACACAGCAGTTTCTGTGTTATCAACATAATTTATGATTTTTCCTAGTTATTGGTATGTTTGAAGTTAACAACCTTTCATATATATATATATATATATATATATATATATATATATATATATATATATATATATATATATATATATATATATATATATATATATATATAAAATATACAATCATATAATGCCCTCCAACGGCAAGGATTCGAATCTCGTACCATTTGCGTGGTAACTTGGTATGCTGACCACTCGGCTATTTTACCCATAATAGGGAAATGACTATTCGATAACTAGTAATCGAACACCCTTCGTCTCATTTCCATCTGCGAGCTTATATGCACTATATTTGTGTTCACATTCCTCTGCGTTGTCTTCTGCGTGCTGTGAGCCTGACGGGGTTTGACAGGTCTAGACCCCGTTGTGCATGGATGTGAAACGAAGTCATTTCCCAATAATGGGTAGCATAGCCAAATGTCCAGCGTAGCCAGTTACCAGGTAAATGGTACCAGGTTCGAATCCTTGGTGTTGGAGGGCATTACGTATTCTGTGAGAGCCCGCGTTCATAGGTACAATATTACTGTATATTCATATGTATGACGATCACAAAAATACCTCTGCAACCTTGACCATTTTTCTTTGCTAAGTCAGCCGAGGGTAAAAGTTCCTCCGTGCATCGTAACTCCTCAGACTCCGACAGCCCTGGACTAACAAACCCGCTGGTCGTAAAGAAAACAACTTAAGACGCGACGCATCAAAGGTTTGTTATCTTTCGCGAGAGAAACAACAACATTGGACGCAGAGGGAACCAAACACCGTCCAACTATCGAACTAGACAAGCCTTTTGCCTGCAGAGTTTTTTTTCTGTTTTTTTTTTTCTTCAAATGCTCTTACTGGACGCTTCTGCTGCTTGTGGAAGGTCGAGCTGTGTCATCTCTCGAGGAAACCGTTTACACAAGTGCTCTCGTGTTTTGGGAAGAACTATTGCAAAATGTCTTCATTTCTAACGAGAAAATTTCATAATCATATACGTCAATACCACATTTTCTTTATTTTTCTTTTAGGGTGTTGACTTGAAAGTGTCATTGGTGCATCCTTGACCTAGCACTCATTCTATCCCTATACATTCACTCAAGTGGGCCTTGCATAGGCTCCCATCAGAGCGTAGCAGCACTGTTGACCATCAGCAATGAGCTGTCATTCTACGTTCCACAGTCACAATGTTCAGTGGCGGCACAGCATCACCTCATTTCATATAATCATCATTCCCCCCATTTTTAAATCAAAGACTTTTTCCTTTCATCCACAATCGTGTCTGAAGAGATTTGAGAATCTACCGAACGTGCGATCCTCGAAAAACAATTGAAGATCTAGTGTATATATCTCGGTGACTGATGCCTCATGAGTGTGAGGTTGTCACGGAGGAGGGGATCGTCTGTCTGACGGGGGTTGAGGACGGAGGGGTGAAAAAAGTGGGTTTAGGAGATCTAAGAGGCTCTGAGGGAACTGGGGTTGGGGATCCATGGTTAAGGTATATCTTACGTGCTCTCTCTCTGTGTGATTTTCGCCACAACGCTCGCTCTGCAAGTCCTCTAACACTCCTGATGTCTTAGGGCTCCTATGGAAGAGGGAAGGTCCTCGACGATCAAGTTTTCCTCTCTGTCCTCCGACGATAAACAAAGCTTCGTCGAAGCTGCAAACACCACACACACACACACACACACAGACACACACACACACACACACACACACACACACACACAGACCACGCAAAACCGGTTCCCTTCGTGTATCCTTGACCACATTATCCTTGTGATATAACTCCCTCACATTTTTCTCCTCACCACTTGCCTCATTTTTCAACCTGTGCACGAGTTTTCTTACCCAACACCTCGCCCTTCGCTCTCCCGTCACTCAGCACACAGAGCTCCTCCTTAAGTACCCCCACTTCCACTGTAAACCGACACTTCTATTTTACTACCATTTGCAGTCACTTATAAGACACCTCGCCCACTCGACCCACCCTGGCCAACAGGATGCGGTCGCGGAGGTGACCCTCTCTGGGGGTCGAATGCTCTATCGTGTAACACGCAGGAAGGAAACACATTTCCCTCGTCCTTTCCAGGGGTGCGTTCGAGTCAACCACACTGAGGGAAGTAGAGGAACATCGCCTCGCGATGCGAGAGAGCAGCTGTGATATCTTGTGGCATTTTCTATGTTCCAGATCCAGGAGAATGAGGATTAGCACAACACTCAACACATACACGTGCATCAGGAAATGTCCTTAATTCATATACAAAGAAATATTACAGGCACGTATAAGAATATGATTACGTATGTTGAGATAAGATGAAATGTTGGTCTTTATGTAAGTTTTATTAGAACGAGTGGTTGGTTTCATGTCTGTTGAGTGTCGTAACCAGATCTGATGACCTGATTCATACCTCCTGCAGTAGGGAGTCCAAAGGCGTCCATCCATCAGTACAGTCAGTCTAGGTCTGACTTCATAGTTCTCTCACTAAGTCCTCGACTTCCTTTGCATGTGGCCTACTAGTGTCGTCTGGCCTACACGAGCTAATAATGATGTTTAAAAGACACAGGTTCGTCACATCTCTGTGCATAGGGCAAAGTCCCAATATGCATCAGGTGTTCAAAAATCTAGAGAGATAAGGTACATAAAGTGTTACTCTTGTGAGAAATGCGCTTCCATGTAGAAAATTAAAGACTCCGGAACCTGATAACAGATGAATCTATATGACTCATTTTCCACATCAAGGAAAACAGATAATTCACTGGAATATCTGTCTACCTCTACGCATATAAAGACTCACATTATTGGAACATTTTCTCTTTTCAGGAATGAAGGCAAGCCCATCTTGTGATATATATATATATATATATATATATATATATATATATATATATATATATATATATATATATATATATATATATATATATATATATATATATATATATATATATATATGATGCACAGGACTTTCTACCACTTGGCCCGGGTTTTCCCAGTG
>NC_092246.1:10217064-10284564 GCF_036320965.1 Panulirus ornatus
ATATATATATATATATATATATATATATATATATATATACACACACTGCTCTACCTTCACGGATTACATGTTAAAGGTCCTCACTCCCGGCCACAGTACGCCACACAATCGCTTATAGTCTCTGTACTTACGCTGTCTTAATTGCTAGCTAAGTGAATGGATTGTAGTTCGATCTCATCAGGGGATGAAGTAACCTAATTGTGTGGGCTAACTGGGTTGACATGGAACTAGCAAGTCCTTCGTAGCCGAGGCTCTCCCTTACCACACCGTACATGTACATTACCGAAACGATGGACAAATAGAGATATCAACCACTTGAAAATCCCATCTTAAGTGCCTTTACTAGATGGGCCTGAGGAGATTATAGCCGTAAATGACTCGTCAGTTAACCTTTTACCTCGCGAGAGGTCATTACACGGAGTCACTTGATGGCATCTTCACACGAGACATAATTTGCTTTCAGAGGCGTCTGTCGTCTGGTGAAGACGATGTGACCGGGTTCTTTAAGCGATTGGCTTACCCATTTAAGTCCATGGCATCAATTGATTTCTGTTAGCCCGGAGAGACATCAGCTCGTTGGCGCAGAGAGACACTAACTTTAAATCTCGTTCAGTAAAGTACCCCACGAGACCATAATGATTAGACTTCTTTGCTGGGAGACCAAATTATACCCCCCTCCAGCCTGTGGATGGTCACACCTAATGGTCGTTTACTCATCGCTGAGACCGTAATCTAGAAATCGATTTGACAACCCCCGCGTCGCAGCTGGAAGCCAGATTTGATATAATGGCCGTTGTTGACGAGAATTAAGGGATGGCTTGAGCCTTCAGATTACCGTCCATCCTCCGGCTCGAGATGGGTGTGATACCCCGGCTCTTGACGCGAAAATATGGACCCCAGGCAGCTGTCATACCCAGTACGTCGCGAGACAGTAAACACGGCTAAGGCAGTTATTACATCTCCATAATTCATTATCGGCCGCAAATTGTTTGCACCAGAAACACTGAGGGACAAATGGCCGGTGAATCACAGCAGCTGACTATTATCCCGCGACAACTTGCATGGCCGCGAGATACAGACTCCATTTGTTGCATGTCTGCCATGAGCCATATTGGGGAGCTCCGCCTGACAGTCGGTCGCCGGGTGTTAAATGAGGTCCGTAGTCATATTTAGTCCGGGACAAAACTGTTTAGATTGTGCCTGAGTGAGGCAGTGGACACAGATGTAAGAGACCCCGGTGGGTGGGTGAGGTTGGGTGGGGTGGGGGAGTGGGCAATTTGGCTCGTGCCATAGTCCCGCCCGCCTGCCCGCCCTCCGCTCTCTGGGATGGTCAGAAACAGGTCCGGCATTGCCGACACATACCTTCACCTGTCGCGCGGTAGCTCGTATACCCTATCGTTCCAATTCACTCTATTCCTTTCATGCCTCTCACCCTCCTGCATGTTCAGGGCACCGATCGCTCAAAATCTTTTTCATACCTTTATCTTTTCTTGCATCTCACAAGTTAATTCATCCACATGATATAAAAAAGAATTAAAGAAGATAAAAATTCAATAACGTAGAGTGATTACCACTCTCTCTCTTCATACTCGAAAGATTAGTGACTGACTTGAATAAGAAATTGATTTATGTGTAGAGAACCGGACTGAATCTATCACATTCATATAGGAATGCAAGCAATAGTCAAAGTACAACATAATTGCGCCACACCAAAATTGCCAGTGACATGATTAGAATGAATAATCTAAAGCAGCGACGTAGAACCTCAAAGCAAAGGGGGTGTCCGTCACCACCAGGATGATATATACTGAGGAGGCTGCAGGCCCACATGCGAGATGTACCATCTCCACGCTGGCACCATAATGGTGCAGACCCAGAGGAGGACCGTGTCAGGCGGGGGGAAGATAATCTAATCCCATGACGACGAACAAACTGAATCTCATATGACGACAATAAGTGGCCTCTCTCCCCAGGAAACGAAAGGAGCCATGCGCCACTGGCAGAGACCAATGTTCTGTGGTCTTGGGCTGTCACCAAGGAGAGATATCCTCTGTTCTCTTGCTGTTGCCACACTCGTGTTCCTGTCTTTTGGTGCTAAGGACGAGACGAGTTTCTCATGTTGTCTCGCAGGAGTTATAACCCAAAAGGCCCTTGACAGATTTGCACGCGAGAAATTGCTTTGTACCATGAAATCTCGTGTTGTAGGTGATGAAATCTACAATTGGGCGCCAGAATACATCGAATATTGTTAGATGATGAAGAAATGTAAAGCAGCTAAACACTCAAGTAATCAATGGTGTACTACAAGGCACAGTACTTGACCCAGTATATATATATATATATATATATATATATATATATATATATATATATATATATATATATATATATATATATATATATATATATATATATATATATATATATATATATATCCCTGGGGATAGGGAACTAAGAATACTTCCCACGTATTCCCTGCGTGTCGTAGAAGGCGACTAAAAGGGGAGGGAGCGGGTGGCTGGAAATCCTCCCCTCTCGTTTTTTTTTTTTAATTTTCCAAAAGAAGGAACAGAGAAGGGAGCCAGGTGAGGATAGTCCCTCAATGGCCCAGTCCTCTGTTCTTAACGCTACCTCGCTATCGCGAGAAATGGCGAATAGTCTAAAATATATATATATATATATATATATATATATATATATATATATATATATATATATATATATATATATATATATATATATATATATATATATATATATATATATATATATATATTAACTAGATAAGACTAGCCCTGAAGGAAAATCTCTAAATCTGCATACGACCCGAAAATATAGGTTGGGGTGATAAGCAAGAATGATTAGAGACGTGTTCCAAAGGACTTTCATAAATTACCATTTTGCTAAGTGACGAGATTACATTTATCCTCTTCTTGCGGTGGCTGTGAATTAGTTCCCGTCAAGATCAATCCGTGATACTGTGTCATCTTGGACGATCGCTTGCAGTGATGGGCGAGAGCAAGATCTGATCTCTTGATCTCTCGCTGTAACACAGGATCAAGGTGGATATTCTCTCTTAAACACGTCGACACAAACATCATTTTCAAGAATCCTGCGGTTGAGACAAGGACGGGTCGGGTCATGCAGCCTGGCCTCCCAGATCTCAGCCAAGCTATCATGGATGACAATAAAGCAGGCATTGTGGCCAGATGATATCTACGACTTTACAGGCGATGGTTGGGTAGTTACGTGGGCTATCAACCTATCAGGGTTGTGGGAAGATGATGACGTGAGGTGGTACGCGGTCACTGCTGGTGACGAAGAGGCAGCGACAATGATATTCTTGTTAAGTCGATGCAGAGAGAGAGAGAGAGAGAGAGAGAGAGAGAGAGAGAGAGAGAGAGAGAGAGAGAGAGAGAGAGAGAGAGAGAGAGAGAGAGAGAGAGAGAGAGAGAGAGAGAGAGAGAGAGAGAGAGAGAGAGAGAGCGGTGGTGGCGATAGCGTAAGACGTTGCTAATGATCCCATTGTAGGCTTTGTGATAGAGATAGAGGCTGTGTGACGATTGTGATCTTGTAGCAGTGAAAGTTAGAATGATGACGAGGAGGTTGTCCTAGTGTTGCTGTGGTGATGATGTGCTGGTTGGCGTGGAGGTGATGGTAATGAGGGTTGTTGATGTAGTGGTGGTGTAGAGGAGATAATGATGGGGATGATGCTCAGGTGGTGTGAAGATAGTAATGACGAGGGTGTTGCAGACGTACTGTTGGTGGTGTGGAAATGATCATGATGACTATGATGATGATGTACTAATGATGTGGAGATGATGGTTATGATGATAATAATAATGGTATTGAGGTTCAGGTGGTGTGGAAATGATGATGATGATGATGGTGTTGATGATATACTGGTGTGTAAATGATGATTAATGATGAGGGTGTGGAAGTGATGGTGTCTGTGACACTGGCTGTGGGCGCTGGGACACATGTGTGGTATCGCTGATGTGGTTGAATCTCTGACGAGGATGGAAGTGATGACTGGAGCCTGGTTGTCATTGGTGGTGCTGTGGTAGGAGGAGATCTGACGACCAACAGATCTGTGTAGTGAGTGTTAGTATTCAGCGTCAGGTTTGTGACTGTCCGTGTAGTGGGTAGATGTGGTGACATTTGTGCAATGGGTAAAATTTGTCATCTGTCTAGGCCATTAGGGAAGAGAGTGATCATTGGGTGATAATGACACTGAATATGATCTGAGTGATCATTGTGGTATGGGTGATAATGACACTGAATATGATCTGTCTGTCGGTGTGCAAGAGAAAGGAGAGCGTAAGTGTTGGTTGTCTTTTGCTCTCGATGGTGTGAGATGGGCAGCAAAAAGGACATATGGTTACGTGCAACTCGGCTGTCGCGTTCCATTGTGAGACTTAGGGATCCACCGAGCACTGACCTAGTGAATGAAGCCTCTGTGATAAATCAACTTTTAAGAAAACCTTCCCCCAGTAGTCACCGACCTGTAATCCACCGTAACGTAGATTCATGACCAGAGATGATGTAACATGATTGCTCTCTGAGAGCTGGGAAGCGCCGAGTTTTGGAAACGTCCGAACATTATTGCGTTTTGCGACGAGTGACGAGCTCACATGATTGCTTCATTGCAATTTGCTGTAATACTTTCGGTAATGAATAATGATCTGGTGTGATTCAGATGTGAGGTTTTGCATTTTTTTTCCCCCCAAACAGAGTGAATAACGTCGAGATACCTGAGATTGCTTCGAAGTAATCTGGGGCGAAAGAAAAAAGGGTGGTGATTGAGTGGGTGGTGGCATGCGCAGAGCACCAGATTAGGGAAGAGTAACGTTGCTCTAGGAGTGGGAGAGGATATGCAGACCAGTTGTTTGCTTCCAAGAAGTTGTGTAAGAAATGCTGAAAGTAAATGAGGGATCTTCCTTTTTTTTCAGTACTTGATCACCGTTTCCCGCGTTAGTGGGGAGGGCCAGGAACAGACGTAGAAAGACCGCATCCGCTCACATCCATACTCTATCTGTCATGTGTAATGCGCCGAAATCATAGACCTCACAAACCTTTCCATGGCTTACCCAGGACGCTTCACACGCCCTGGTTTGGTCCATTGACAACACATTGACCCTATTCTGTGCATACCTTTCACCCGCGGGCATGTTCACGCCCCAGTCTCTCAAGATATCTTTTCACACCATCCTTCCAATTTTCAATTTGGTCCTCTTGTTCTCCTTGTTCCATCCACTTCTGACACATCTATTCTTTTCGTTGACCTCCCCTCACTCATTCTCTCTATATGCCAAAACCATTACAACACACCCTATACAGCTCTCTCGACTACAATCTTTTTATTACCACATATCTCCTTTACCCTTTCATGCTTATTTGATCGAACCACCTCAATCCACATACTGTTCTTTAACAATTCATTTCCAACACATCCATCCTCCTCCGCACAGCCTTATCTGTGGCATCATGCCAAGAATTCTTATAATTTTGATGAGACTACTATACTCTCAAACATACCCATTTTTGCCCTTCCACATAAGATCTCTCTTTCCACACATTCTTCAGCGCTCCCAGAACGTTCGTCCCCTCACCCACCCTATGACTCACTTCCGTTTCCCTGGTTCCATTCGCTGCCAGTTTTTCTCTATTCAAACTCACACCCCAACCAAACTGTCCCTCAGTCCTGCTAAATGCAACAACCTTGCCTTTATTCATATTTGCTCTCAACAGAGGGACTTTTCTGTGGCATTTATAGATCTGGAGAAAGCCTTTGATAGGGTTGACAGAAATGCCTTTTGGAAGATGATACGAATATTATGATAATGTACAATAGTTTGGAAGGAAAGCTGCTAAAAGCAGCGGGATTTTAATGAGAGAGTCAGACGTTTGTGCTAGTAGGAAGGGTTTAGAGTGAGTGGATCCAAATGAAGGTAGATATGCAGGAAACGTGTGTGATGTCACCATGGATATTCAATCTGTTCATGGATGAGGTGGAGATGGAGGTAAATATGAGGGATCTTGGAGATACGGCCGGGTCTACAGTATTCTGTTGATGGACCGTCATTGCTTTGCACTGTAAGATTCATGCAAGATCATCTCCTCGGGAAATTAGTGGTTGTGTCATCAAGTAACATTCGGGATGATGGGTGACTTGATAAACAAACTATATCTTGAAGTTTCCTTCCGCCGTGTTCCACACAAAATAATCCGGCTGTTCCCCAAGGCAAAATTCTTCACTGAGACAAAATTCTCTCTGTCAGGGGTTCTCAGTCTGGTTCTAACGAGCCATGTCTTTGGTCAAGGTTGAGATCATCGTATGAAATCATAAAAGAACTATCGTATCAACGAACATCAGCTTAAGCGCCCATGGGTTACACAGTAGTTTAGCATCGATGCAATTGATTTTGCCTTACATCCAGATGTAATGATCACTGTCAGCCACTAGCAAATCAATGGCTGCGGTTTCTCACTGCTGACACAGGCATCCCTGATTACGCAGAGATTACGCACCAGTCTTCATTCATTTACGCACGAGACTTAGTTCTAACCCTCACCTCACTGCACGTTGTCCTCGTACAGTTCATCTCGAAAACATCTTCAGCGATGTACGAGAAATACTTCCTTGGCGGTCTGAACGTCTCAAGGCCGTTCTTAGAACAGCTGAAGTGCGAGAGCGTAAAGAAGGAGCGTGAACTTTGATTGTTAGAAATAACATAGGGTGTGTATGACTCGCGTGGCACATTCTATATATCCAGGATGAACTGAGGCAACATCTTATTCCCGCGCCATAGGTGAAGGACATAAGTAAGATTTATTGGAGATTTCAGTGGGATTTATTGCTAGTAAGTGATAGTTTCTGTGGCAGTTATCCACTTTAAGGCATTACCTAATACACCGCAGAAGCTTCTCAGTTACATGATGTACAGGTGTTTTACAATGTGATGTAAAGCAAATGGAGGTGGATGGAGGCAATGTAAACTGTAGCAGATAGAGAGGCTGCTTCAATCCTATCATTTCAGCAAATGAAAAAATCAATTGGTCTTAACACTGATTCAAAGAAAAACTTATGTCTCAGAGTTTCTTGGTAGGAAAAATGGCCCTCAAAGATTATATATATATATATATATATATATATATATATATATATATATATATATATATATATATATATATATATATATATATATATATATATATATATATATATATATATGTACATATATATTAGCCATTCCTTCTTTGGCTCCTTTCTGTCCCTTCATTTGGAAAGTAACCTCTCCTCACTCATCCTCTCCATATGTCCAAACCATTTCAACACACCTTTAACTCTCTCTCAACCATGCTTCTCTTATTACCACACCTCTCTCTTACGCAACCATTTCCTTTGCTAGATCAAGCCTCATCGCTCCACATGTTGTCCTTATACATTTCATTTCGAACACATCCCCAGGGACTGTAAGAGTAACACTTTCTCGTCTATTTTCTGCTCATTGTGTTCTTCGGTGTGATTTCTATTATATCTATGTCAGCAATTTTGATAATTTCTTCGAACTGTTTTTTCCCTTTTCTTTTTACCAATTGCTCTTCTCATTTTCTTTTTCCTCCTCTCTTGTTTATGCAGAGAGGAAAAAGCCACCGATTAGAGAGGAACGACTTTGCATGAGCATTGGGTGGGTTAGTGGCAGCTGTACGGGAAGTCGCCACTTCAGTGGCTATCAAGTTACACTCCTATGGTCCAAGATCCCTTTTTTTTTCTTTTTCGCCTCACCCGCTTCCATTGCACAGACATACGATCATTCCATCGCACGTATGACCCCTGACAACATCTCAGTCACAAGACTGGTCTCTTTGTAACTCTTATTGATCTTGCGTTAAGCGCTACGCGCTGGCTCCTCCCTTTGGCAAAGTCTCATCACAAATCACTGGAGGTAAGGAAATACTCACTCCCCCCCTCCACACGTTATCCCCCCACCCCTCTCTCTCTCTCTCTCTCTCTCTCTCTCTCTCTCTCTCTCTCTCTCTCTCTCTCTCTCTCTCTCTCTCTCTCTCTCTCTCTCTCTCTTTCTCGTCTGTCTGTCTGTCTGTCTGTCTGTCTGTCTGCCTGTTTGTCTATTCGCCTCTGCGTCCAAGTAAGATAAATGTACGAAATTAAGAGATGCACAAGTCGGCCAAAAAAAAAAGTTACGAGTTAATTTAGTATCGTTTAGATGTTAATTGCAGCTTGTTCTTGCTCCTCACTGTGAAGCATTATGACCTGATCTCTTAATTATAAAGGACAGGGTATTATTTCTTGGTGATTAAGCTCTTAAGGTAATTTAGATGTTGGAGGTTACGGCATAATACATGGCGAGAGGTTTTAAGTCATGGCTTTATGACCTGTTATGATTACATTGGCTTTATTCATTGCTGAGAATAAAGCAGGCCTCCCCTAGAGCCTTAGTCTGCTCATGGGAACCAAAGAAGAAAAATCTCTACAGTTCTTCGTAAAGATCGAGTAATATCAACACCTTCGAAATCGAGTAATATTAGCGAATTCTCAAGACGAAAACAAAACAGATTTGCAACATTTCATTCGTGTCTGACAAGATTACTCGAAGAAATTGGTCGAAGAATGCTACAGTGTTACTGTATAGAAGATGATACAAATTATAGCCTTATAGAATTATGCCATAAGTCTGAATTAGCGTGGAAAATGGACCCCACGTACAATAAATGAGCATAAGCAACTGAGGATGCACGCACATACCTTTCAGAAGTCATAGACTCAGCACATTTGTGGTAAACACTAACTAAATGTCTCTCATTATGTACACATCTTCTCCCTGTGCTTACACCTTGTTCATGAACCTTAGCTCTCGATACTACGATGGGTTCATCAATCTTCTGCAACCAGGAGAGCACATTTTCAAAGCATAGACCATTCCCACAAGGGAGAGGAGGAGGAGGAAAAAAGAACAGAACCCAAACAAAAAAAACAATAGTTAACCAGCCAAAGGCACTCCTGGACATTCCATGCACCACCAACATGGCTTAAATTTACATAATTGGTATGAGTGATAAGAATCTCAGTGTTACATCATCCTCATCGTCGGCTCCAATCGCTATGCGTGAATTGCATGGGAGGGGGCTCTTAGCAATGGATTACATGATATACCGTCTCAAACAACTGCATAGAAGACAGGAATAATATATAACGAGCATATTTCATTACTCGAATATATTTCATGTCAAATTCTGTAGTATATTCTGCTCACTTCCCTCCATAATTTCTTTGTGTTTCGTCTGCATTGACAATTCATACTTCAGGTGTAATTTACGTAGCGAACTAACGCATGTATATATATATATATATATATATATATATATATATATATATATATATATATATATATATATATATATATATATATATATATATATATATATATATATATATATTCCTATGAGTCCAGGGGAAATGAAACACGAAAAGTTCCCAAGTGCACTTTCGTGTAATAATCACATCATCAGGGGAGACACAAGAGAGAAAAATAACAGTCAGTTGATATATATATATATATATATATATATATATATATATATATATATATATATATATATATATATATATATATATATATATATATATATATATATATATATATATATAAATATATATATATATATATATATATATATATATATATATATATATATATATATATATATATATATATATATATATATATATATATATATATATATATATATATATATATATATATATATATATATATATATATATATATATATATATATATATATATATATATATATATATATATATATATATATATATATATATATATATATATATATACTTCAGGTTAGGGAGGTGAATGCAAGAGTTTTGGAGAGAGAGACAAGAATGCAGTCTATTGTGGATGGGAGGGCTTGGGAAGTGAGTCAGTTGTTGTTCGCTGATGATACAGCGCTGGTGGCTGATATGGGTGAGAAACTGCAGAAGCTGGTGACTGAGTTAGGTAAAGTATGTGAAAGAAGAAAGTTGAAAGTAAACGTGAATAAGGTTCAATAGGGTAGAGGAACAAGTTGATTGGGAGGTTAATTTGAATGGAGAAAAACTGGAGGAAGTGAAGTGTTTTAGATATCTGGGAATTGACTTAGCAGCGGATGGAACCATGGAAGAGGAAGTGAGTCACAGGGTGGGGGAGGGAGCGAAGGTTCTGGGAGCGCTGAAGAATGTGTGGAAGGCGAGAACGTTATCTCAGAAAGCAAAATTGGGTATGTTTGAAGGAATAATAGTTCCAACAATGTTGTATGGTTGCGAGGCATGGGCTATAGATAGGGTTGTGCGGAGGAGGGTGGATGTGTTGGAAATGAAATGTTTGAGGACAATAAGTGGTGTGAGGTGGTGAAAGAGTAAGAGACATGTGTGGTAATAAGAAAGAGTGTGATTGAGAGAGCAGAAGAGCGTTGAAATGGTTTGGACACACGGAGAGAATGACTGAGTAAAGACTGACGAAGAGGATATATGTGTCAGAGGTGGAGGGAACGAGGAGAAGTGGGAGACCAAATTGGAGGTGGAAGGATGGAGTAAAAAAGATTTTGAGCTATCGGGACCTGAACATACAGGAGGGTGAAAGGTGTGCAAGGAATAGAGTGAATTGAAACAATGTGGTATGCCGGGTCGACGTGTTGTCAATGGATTGAACCAGGGCATGCGAAACGTCTGGGGTAAACCATGGAAAGGTGTGTGAGGCCTGGATGTGGAAAGGGAGCTGTGGTTCCGGTGCATTACACATGATAGCTAGAGACCGAGTATGAACGAATGTGGCCTTTTTTTGTTTGTTCCTGGCGCTGCCTCGCTAGAGGGGGATGCTCTTTCGCGTGTGGCGAGGTGGTGACGGGAATGGATGGAGGCAGCAAGTATGGATGTGTACACGTGTATATATGTATATGTCTGTGTATGTATATGTATGTATGGCGACGGGAATGGATGGAGGCAGCAAGTATGGACGTGTTTATGTGTATATATGTCTATGTCTGTGTATGTATACGTATGTATACGTCTAAATGTATATGTATGTATATGTGCGTGTGTGGGCGTTTATGTACATATACATGTGTATGTGGGTGGGTTGGGCCATTCTTCGTCTGTTTCCTTGCGCTACCTCGCTAACGCGGAAGACGGAGGTTAAGTATAAATTAAAAAAGATAACTTCAAGTACTTATCATATTGAGAAAAACAAAAAACTAGAGAGATTAGGGAAGTAAGATAAAGTAATTCACGGTTAAGATACTTAACACAACCAAGATTTCAAATGAGGAAAGTCTTGCAAACTCACATGGTAAACAAACAAACAGTGATAACCTGGTGACTACATCCAGCACCTGGGCTCTCCGCTTGACCACATACACAACAGGTTCTCTGCAGACTTTTATACCTGTGTTTGGCTCACTCGCTCGTATCCTCATTATTCATCAAGGCCACTACTAGGAATTACAGGTAACACGTAGTTTACACAGAAATGGTATGCTCAAAGTACACTGCATTGACAATGTCGAAGAGCAAAGGCAATACACAGAGAAAGGCATTTGTTGAAGTCATTTAAAGAAACGAACCCGCAAACACACCCACCCATACTTGCCCGGCAGACTTGTACACACATTCAACCATGATTAATTTCATAATATTTTTCTTTTCCTTTTTTTTGTTCTTTACCGCTCAAGATGGCCTTGATTAAGGCATGTTTTCCTCGTGCATAGTCTGTCACTATAATTAAAGGCACACACACACACACACACACACACACACACGAATATGAGTCAACACGGACTCGTCCGGGTTGGGGCTTGCATGGGTTCGCATAGTGGGCGAGGCAGTCGGCTTACACCTAACCTCCGGGGCTGGTTGATGAAAGGGTACCTGGCTTCAGCTATATATATATATATATATATATATATATATATATATATATATATATATATATATATATATATATTCCTACGACAAAGCTATCCAATTTGTATAGATCCTCACTAATATTAATGTTACAATTCTTTTATGTATCTGATAATAGAAGATTCAATTATATGAAGACGAACAGTGGTAGAGACAAGTAAAATAACATAATCGTCAGAATACTAGAAGGAAGGCAAAGAAAAATGTTTTCCGAAAGAGAAAAAGGGAAAGAAAACTGTGCTACGTAGGAGTAAGAACTAATATGAGAGAAAAAAGAGGAAGAGAGAAAACACTGTCACGAGAGAACATCAAGAAAATCTAGCAAAGAAATCGTCGGCAGGGGGCGCATGAGATGAAGAAAGAGGCTTCAGAACTGAACATAAGACGTTGAGGGACGGCAGTAGCCAGCCGACCATCTTGGCAGTCTCTGCTGTGTCACAGAGCTTTTTGTCTGTTTATAAATCTTCGTTCAGAACATTTGCCCGCTGGAAGGTGAGGGAGACTCAGCACGCGAAGACTAACAAACTTGATACACACACATCTGCAACTGAACTTGCTCCTTTGTCCGCCCTGCGAAGCAAGCCTAATTGCCTCGTAATTCGTCTAATAACAGTTGATTAAGCAAACGCACACACTCCTTCTACCCTCCGTCACATGATGCGCGCCGTATATGGCATTGTGTGTTTGAGCAACAAGCACAGGGCACGGGGTGGTTCACGCACGCGCGTGTGGAGTGTGTAAGGCAGGAGTGTGTTTGTTAGTCCGGCCTCCTCCTCCTCCCTGTAATTAAGCTTAGGCTTTGTGGCTCGCGGTGGCATAGCCAGCCGGGGGAGAATTAATGAGCAATTTATCAGACTATAGAAAGACTCAGTGTAATTATTCCCGAGACAAAATAATGAATGGGAGAGTGGGGAGAGGGGGAAGGCTACTTAGAAGCGCCCCTCCAGGCGAGCAGAGGTGAGAGGGCTGTGCGAGAAGACGGGACTCCTGTTCTTAAGATGATGGTAAGGACTACGTAAGCGACAAGGCTATTCTCAACGAGTGGGACGAGGGCTATCTCAAAGTCAACGCTATTCATAGCGAGGAGGTAGAGGGCTATTTGTAGCATTGTAGGCTGAGGGCTACCAGCGAGACAATACGATTTCAGCATAGCGAGGAGGTAGAGGGCTATTTGTAGCGCGTAAGTTTGGGGGCTACCAGCAAGACAATGCGATGTTCAGCATAGCGAGGAGGTAGAGGGCCTAGATCGGTGTGAACGGGAGGCCAAAAATTTCTGCTGGATTTCGACCTCGTTCCTGACCCACTTACCAGTGAGGAGCATCTCGTACTGGGCTAGTGTTAGGGTATTACCTGAAGCCCAGGGTCTTGGCTTCCCTAAGGCCATACGAAAAGGAAAGGTAACTAAAAATCTGGGTTATTGATCTAAATCACGCGAGGTTATAATATGAAAAGATATAATGCGTTATCTATACATTCCGATGTATGGCTGTCTGGCATTCGTTAAATCCTGGTAAATGGGAGCAGTGTTGAGGCTAAAGGGTAATAAATAAGTGGAAATGATTCCTTTACGAAATTTTGGTATTTTGAAAAAAAGAAAAGTATTTTGAATTTGTGTTGGTTATATTTTTGTGTGTGCTGGGGAGGCTAGAAATAATGTTAGATTATCTGACAGGATTTGATGTTAGATTATCTAACCGTGTGCAATGTATGAACATCTAACTCGGAGAAATGTGAGAATATCTACTTAGGAATAATGTTGGACTATGTAACTAGGAGGAACATTAGAAGAACCGATTAGGATTAATTCTAGAACACCTAAATGGGACTGATGGCCGAAGACCTAACTGAGAATAATGCTAGAATATCTAACTGGAGGAATTATTAGAGCATCTAAGTTTCTGACGGTTAATACTTGGTGAAACTGATGGCTTTAGGCTCGATAAACCCACATTTCCTTCTTCGTGTGTGACTACAGTATGTCTACATGGCATGTCTGCTCCCATTTCTGTTCGTGAGGTTCTCATCTAATGAAGGGAAGTTTAATCACGTATCTATTTCCTAACAGGTGACGTGTACCATCACACTGTGAGACGTTGGCCCATAGGCTCCACCACTGTAGAACTCCATCTACTGTTAGTAACGTAGTACTAATACCTGTGGTATCACCCCACTACTGTAAGCTCTTCTACACTTTGCCATTCTACTTGTCCTCGAGCATCGCCTCTCCTCTATTTCTATACCAGTCACTCTCATGATCATATGAGGTATAGTTAACACTCGTCTCGTTCATCTGCTTCGGCAATACCAGCTTCCATTATTTCTCTTTCTTAATCAGTTTCCTATGGACCAACAACGTCTTTTGCTCCCTCTTAATCGGTTTCCCCTCCTGTGTCGTTTACCTCATATCTTCTGCTATACCTTTTTCTTTCTTGTTTCCTCTGACGTGTTTCATTAACAGTTATGGTCTTCCTGTAGCGTACCGACCGTCAGACTACCACAGAATCAAGTCTTGCCCCCATTTTTGTCTGTGGTCAACTCCTAGCTCTGCTCTTGTCACTGTGGTAGACACCAGTCCCACGCAATCTAGTGACAACCCAGTTCAATTTCACCACATCAACGTCCGACTCTGAAACACACTGCTTGATCAACACTCTCACAAGAGAGAGAAACCCGTGTGCCTTCAATCCTCCACACACACACACACACCAAAAAAGATATTACGATACAAAAGGAAATGGAACAACAGCTCTTTCATTAGCCCATGTCAGTGAGACTTTAAGAGAAAAAAGAACTTGAGACGTAACGAAGATGAATTACCTCTGAATTGGTGAGAACACCTCAGATTCCAATGATGTCTGGCTCTCTCGGTGTGAATTTCGCTGACACGTTGCTTACCGCTCCTCCTCCGCCCTCATCCGTTACGGAATTAGGGGTTGCAGTAATTAGTGAATAGGAATGAATGCTACATTAAGGCAGTCAAGTTACTTTTTCGTAACGACAGAATCCTCCGGTTCCAGTTTTTCTTTAGCCGTCGTGTTGGTAGTCTGGACCGTTCGTGCTGTATTAGTCGCCTGTCATTATGTGTGTGTGTGTGTGTGTGTGTGTGTGTGTGTGTGTGTGTGTGTATCTATTTCTGTTGCTCAGCTCTTTTCTCCCTCTCGATTATGATAATTTCTTAACTTACTTTCTTTATTTCTATGACTTACCATTCATCGTTCTGTGACGCACCAGAATCTCAACCAACTCTACTCTTTTGATCATCACCTTCGATCCAACGAGACAATACCATAAAGGTATGTTTGTATACTGCTGTAAGAGCCTATGGCAAAAAGAAGGAATCTCGAAGGCCTATGGCAAAAAGAAGGTACCTCAAAGGCCTATGGCAAAAAGAAGGTACCTCAAAGGCCTATGGCAATAAGGTACCTCGCAGGCCTATGGCAAAAAGAAGGTACCTCAAAGGCCTACGGGAATAAGGTACCTCGAAGGCCTATGGCAAAAAATGGTACCTCGAACACCTATGGCAAAAAGAAGGTACCTCGAAGGCCTATGGCAATAAGGTACCTCGAAGGCCTATGGCAAAAATAAGGTGCCTCGAAGGCCCACGGCAAAAATAAGGTATCTCGAAGGCTTATGGTAAAGATATGGTACCTCGAAGGCCTATGGCAAAAATAAGGTACACCGAAGGGTTCATAGAAAGCCAGTTCATTCAGAACAGCAGAATTGTTATCAAAGTATTTAGGCAGCAAGACTCTATCATGGCCAGAACATATAATCTCGGGGTCACAGACCCTGAATGGACGACAGAGGTACAAGCGAGTATGTCCGGTTACTCGCCGAGCATTCTATCCGCGCCATTAAGCGAGTTTAATCGAGACGCATCGTGCCGGCGATCGATCATTTCACATCGGGGCGACAAAAAAAAAAAAACCCTGTGTAACCTGACTTAAGTCTACCATTGAAATTGGTTATATTTATCATTTTCTTTGTGTGTGTGTGTGTGTGTGTGTGTGTGTGTGTGTGTGTGTGTGTGTGTGTGCACCATAGACAAGCGCTTGTTTGCAGTAAGCGACTTGACTGACTTATAGTTCAAATTGGATGATCAGCGGACGGCAGGGGAACTCACCTTCCAGAGCTGTGGTTAGTAAGGGCGAGCGATGATGCTTGAGGCACCGCAGGTCTCCCCCTCCTGCTGGTGGTGTGGGGTGGTGATGGGACGGGAGGTCTACCTCACTCCTCCTGCTGGTGATGATGACGGAGGTGTGGGTGGCAATGGAACAGGAAGCTGAGACCTCATTACAAAGGATGACGTCGAGCGTTGTAGTGTCTTTACTCTCTCTCTCTCTCTCTCTCTCTCTCTCAAACAATCTTACCTTTGTGTGTCCGAGAACTGAACCTAGACTGAAAGGCGGACAGCTCTCCCCTGGAGAACCTGTGAGCGAAAAGCTACTAACTCTCGGAATGTCATGATAGCGTCGCTAACTGCTCCCCCCTTTTTTCTGGGCCCCCCCTTTTTTTTTTAGAACATTTTCTATCGGCCTTTCATGTCCCTCTGTCCTCCAGACGTGGTCAGGGGAAAATGAAGATATAGGTGATGCAGACTCGATGTGGTGTGACGGTAGTCTTCCAGACGCCTGAAATCGCAAGGGCTGGAACCCCATAGAGTATACAGTGCTCTGGCGTCCCGCTAGGCTGGTGTCCACTGCTGTTCACAATTCTTTGTCACCCAAGCCCCCACGGGGCATCACTAACACCGTATTCCCATCACTGTTGATGAGATGGTTTCGTATTGCACTCACCTCTCTCACAGTTACGGTTAAGACACATCTTCGTCCTCTTGATGATTATTCTTATTACACCAAACTAATTCGGAGAATTCCGCCACCTGACCATTTCTGGTGCTTTTGGCACCTCTGCCAGCGTATTCGTTGTAGCATTCAGACTTGAGGTTTGGACTGTCAGTAAGCTGTGCTTATATCTCTATATGATTGTCCATCTATATGCGTGATTGTATAGAAATAAAGAACCCGAGGACGATTAGGTAGGATGATCAAATTTGATATGCAAATGAGTCTTGATGCACCATGCTCAGACAATGAGTCTTAAGGTCAAGGCTACGATCATTATGGTCATGTGGTCATTTGTCTGAACAATGATGCCCCGTAAAATAGTCTCCAAACGGGTAGGTTTATTCTTGCACCGTTTCAGTGCCAGGGTCATAGGTTAGAGACAACGTGGATTAAGATCCTTGTGGATCTTAAGCCATATATATATATTTATTTATTCATTTGATATACTTTGTCGCTGTCTCCCGCGTTAGCGAGGTAGCGCAAGGAAACAGACGAAAGAATGGCCCAACCCACCCACATACACGTGTATATATATATACACGTCCAAACACGCACATATACATATATACACATGTACATAATTCATACTGTCTGCCCTTATTCATTCCCGTTGCCACACCGCCACACATGAAATAACAACCCCCTCCACCCGCACGTGCGCGAGGTTGCGCTAGGAAAAGACAGCAAATGCCACATTCGTTCACACTCAGTCTCTAGCTGTCATATATAATGCACCGAAACCACAGCTCCCTTTCCACATCCAGGCCCCCACAGAACTTTCCATGGTTTACCCCAGACGCTTCACATGCCATGGTTCAATCCAATGACGGCACGTCGACCTCGGCACACCACATCGTTCCAATTCACTCTATTTCTTGCACGCCTTTCACCCTCCTGTATGTTCAGGTCCCGATCACTCAAAATCTTTTTCACTCCATCTATCCGCCTCCAATTTGGTCTCCCACTTCTCCTCGTTCCCTCCACCTAAGGCATATATATCCTCTTGGTCAATCTTTCCTCACTCATTCCCTCCATGTGACCAAACCATTTCAAAACACCCTCTTCTGCTCTCTCAACCACACTTTTTTTTATTACCACACATCTCTCTTACCCTTTCAATACTTACTTGATCAAACCACCTCACACCACATATTGTCCTCAAACATCTCATTTCCAACACATCTACCCTCCTCTGCACAATTCTATCTATAGCCCACGCCTCGCAACCATATAACATTGTTGGAACCACTATTCCTTCAAACATACCCATTTTTGCTTTCCGAGATAATGTTCTCGAATTCCCCACATTCTTCAACACTCCCAGAACTTTCGCCCCCTCCCCTACCCTATGATTCACTTCCGCTTCCATGGTTCCATCCGCTGCCAGATCCACTCCCAGATATCTAAAACACTTCACTTCCTTCAGTTTTTCTCCATTCAAACTTACCTCCCAATTGACTTATCCCTCAACCCTACTGTACCTAATAACCTTGCTCTTATTCACATTTACTCTCAGCTTTCTTCTTTCACACACTTTACCAAACTCAGTCACCAGCTTCTGCAGTTTCTCACACGAATCAGCCACCAGCGGTTTATCATCAGCAAACAACTGACTCACTTCCCAAGCTCTCTCATCCACAACAGACTGCATACTTGCCCATCTTTCCAAAACTCTTTTATTCACCTCCCTAACAACCCCATCCATAAACAAATTAAACAACCATGGAGACATCACACACCCCTGCCGCAAACCTACATTTACTGAGAACCAATCACTTCCTCTCTTCCTACATCCTCGATAAAAACTTTTCACTGCTTCTAACAACTTGCCTCCCACACCATATATTCTTAATACCGTCCACAGAGCATCTCTATCAACTCTATCATATTCCTTCTCCAGATCCATAAATGCAACATACAAATCCATTTGGTTTTTTAAGTATTTCTCACTTTCTTCAAAGCAAACACCCGATCCACACATCCTCTACCACTTCTGAAACCACGCTGCTCTTCCCCAATCTGATGCTCTGTACATGCCTTCACCTTCTCAATCAATACCCTCCCATATATATATATATATATATATATATATATATATATATATATATATATATATATATATATATATATATATATATATATATATATATATATATATATATATATATATATATATATATCATGGCACGAAGTGTTCCCGGATTCTGTCCTCTAGCATTCCTCGCCAACAAACGGAAAGAACTCTTTCCCGCCCCTAAAGAAGTCTACATGATCCTGTCCGCGCGTGGAGCGTAGGCATGAAGCAGCAAACGCTCCAAAATAGATTTTTGCAATGATAAAAGTGAGAGGAAAAAAGAAAAGAAAGAAAAGAAACTGAAGACAGTAACAGACCCTCCGCATGATTGAAATCCTTGATTAAAAGAGGCAAAAATTTATGTTTGGCCAGAAATTATAACATTTTGACGATATGTAAATAGAGACGAGAACAATGGCAAAAGGAAAGATCTAACGCGAAATTATCTCCAATGTTTTGAGAGTTAATGAACTAGTGACGAGGTTTAATGTTATCCAGCAGGCAGTCAGCCCCCCCCCCCCTCAAACATCAGACCTCCCACCATGCTGTAGCCGAGGGTCATCCATAATCCAAGTGGCCATATTTAACCTCGGAAGTTCTTGACCTTGACAATGGTGACCCCTAAAGTTGCGCTTCGGGAGCAGGGAACAAGCGATCGTAAACCACCAGAGCCTTCGTCTTCGACGAAGGGCCTTCCCCAGACACCAATTACTTCCTGAGGGGGGAAGACGTCGACCAGAGTTGTGCCAGTGGATGTAAGATGTTTGCGAGTCATCCAGCCTGAAGGATGAAGAATGCTGGGCACTCAGTCATCCAGCTTCCAGTGGATGAGAATACCGGACGCTCAGTGGAGAATTGCTAGCCAGTCAAAGACATCCGGCGAGAGAAACTCTCATCCATTTCGCTTCAAGTGGATGAGAAAATTGTTGGCCAGTCATCCAGCTTCCAGTGGATGAGAATGTTGGCCACTCACTCATCCAGTTTACAGTGATGAGTGAGAATTGCTATCCAGCCAAAGTCATCCAGCGAGAGAACTCATCCCCCGAGCTTCTGGTGGATGAAAAAAAAAAAAACGAAAAAAAATCAGTGTGGCCAAATCACCCAACAGCTTCCAGTGGTTGGAAATATAGGCCATTCATCCACTTTCATTAACTTCCCCTAATGAACAGGTAAGATAGACCACCACCTGTTCATTACAGGTAAGATAGACCACCACCTGTTCATTACCAGCCACAACAATGCTACCATGAAAGGAAGATCGTTCGTCGCCTGTAGAAAATCCCAGGCGAAAATGCTTGCTTCTTTTATCCACGTGTCTTGTTAGCTCAGGCCTGACCTTAATTAGGACGACCCACACCAGCACCACCACCACGCCACCGACACATCTGATCGGAACCAAGTAATAACCGTAACATGACGAGAATATACAAATACAGAGCTCGCCTCCCAAATTGAAAAAGACTATATGCATTTGAACTGTGGTTTATTTATCTTTTTGTTGTATATATATCTATATCTATGTCTATATCCATCTATCTATCTATCTATCTATTTATCTATCTATCTATCTATCTATCTATCTATCTATCTATCTATCTATATATATATATATATGTATATATATATATATATATATATATATATATATATATATATATATATATATATGTATACATTTATATATATATAAACCTCTTTCACGTACTATCACATGAAAACGATGTAAACTATTTATGTCTGTGAACCCCAGGATTCGAACCTGGCTCAAAAACACTACAATCAGGGGAGCGTTCTCACTCCAGTATTTGACACGGTTTCGGTTCCTGTGTGTGGTTTACACTGATTTCCTGTGAAACTACATGATAGAGGATTAGCTGTATTACTGTATTGCCCAGAGACTTGATGTAGAGTGTTTGTAAGGCCTGAGAGCGGTTGGAGTCTTCTTGAATCCACTGGGTAATGAGAGGTGACGAGGTGATCTTACCATGAGACCATAGCAGACGATATGAGATGGGAGACTTCTGACCGTCTTGGCCGAGTGGGAAACGCTTCCCGATTGTCGAGTAACTGGCCCATGTTCGAATGCCGGAGCACATGGAGTTGAATGGTACACATACACACACACGTGCATACAGATATATATATATATATATATATATATATATATATATATATATATATATATATATATATATATATATATATATACACACTCTCATTTCTTCTATTCTCTGTGGAGAGACGTATCGAAATATTTGAGATGCAAATGCAAGATCTGCAAAATCTAACCTATGCTCCAGCAATCTCAGAAACTGGATATACTGGCACGCAAAAAAGGTGTCCACTCTAACCTCTGATATTTACTACATCTCCAAAAGGAAAAGGAAAAATGTGTAAATAGAAATATATAAAACCTGCCCAGTGATCATGCTTCTGTCTCTATGTAAAAAAAAAAGAAAACTAGTTTCAGTTTCCAGTGATGGGGTGTTGTGGTGGGGTCAAACGCGCCCTCTCCCATCCCATCCTTTACCTCTTGAACTAATCGTAGTCCAGCGGGATATGCCTCAGAGCCAACGAGTACATAGTTTCCCATGATGTGGTGCATAGGAATCACTCATGATCATGGTAGACGAATGTTCAGCAAGTAACAGTCACAGGTTTTGCGCACAGTTGGAATCATAATGAATCTACATTGCGCTACCTCCAGTCCTCAGGCAACGCAATTGCATTATACAAAAGGTTCCCCAAAAATAAGAGATACGTGCTTACGCGTCCACCTCTGGAGTCCTCCTCATTCTTTCTCCGGTAAATGGCCTTATATGTAAAGACTCTTATCTAGTTTAGAGACTATGTGTGCCCTCAGCGACAAGGAGTGTATCCTAATAACTACTAGTAAATGGTATCGTAAATTTTCGAATGGTTGGTTTGAGGATGAGTGAGAAGTATGATTACATTTAACCTGATTTTCCATATGGAACCATGTTTTGTTGTAAGGGTTGGATAGGCAATGAAAGTGATACTACAACTACTACTACAGCTACTACTACTACTACTTCTACTACTACTACTACCAATTATAACCTTTAGTAAGGCGCGAAGAGTTTGTGCTCCTGTGTGTTGAAATGGAAAAATTTGAATATATATATATATATATATATATATATATATATATATATATATATATATATATATATATATATATATATATATATATATATATATATATATATATATATATATATATATATATATATATATAATATATATATATATATACCATTATTATTATCATTATCACTATTCAGTATCACAGAAGCTCTTTCTCCATATTAAAGATAATAATCACATCAGTTTTGTAATTACTTTTAGAAAAGAGAAAGATATAGTTTCAATGACTATCTCTGCATATCCAAAATCAAACTACACACGCTATCATCAATTTTTCACGTACAAAAAAAAGAAAAAAGAAATCAACGGTGAACTAATCAGGCCATAGTGAAAAAAGTAATATATTCATATTCATTTTGACTGCCACCATGTAAGACCCGTCGTCTTGACATAATAGGTGATCATCTTTTCCTCTTCTTGGTGGTCTATCCATCACGACGGACCATGAAGCGCAACAGAGTATGTATTGTGTTGTCTGGAGTGTATAGCCCGAGGGACAACAGGATCTCAACTTACCAGGTAAGCAAGAGCTATTCCACGCTTCGTGTAGACAAGCAGGCGAGGTCGCTCAGCCTGCTGCGCATCGTGGCTAATGGATGTCGTTCGATGAGATTAATGCAACACAGGAACGATTGACTGTGTCAGGAGGTGTGTTCTGAGGTAGCGAGCTTCAGAGTTCCTACCACTATATGAGGCTTCAGACCATTCTGTGACTGAAGCTATTAGGTCTGTGTATATCTGTGCTTACGCAGACTGCTAGGGCGAGAACTGCCACCAACGGGGAGGAGCCACCACTCAGAAAGATACGACAGTCTGTGAGTAATATTGTTCACTCAAGAGCGTCTCTCCTACTCACCGAGATTTTGCATGTGATGACCATCAGGCGTGCGGGGTCATCTCCAGCTTATGAAGTTTATACTTTACCTTATGGTTTGTCTGGACTGGATGAAGGTCATGAGTGATACGAAGCTCAAAAAGAAGAAAGACAAACTCAAGGGGCACAAAGCATTTATGAGTGTGTGTGTTTCTGACCGGAAGACAAATCGTTGCAGCTAGAATTCGTTCTCTTGGAGTGTTCATTCGTTTTCATATTTACCAATCGATCTAATGCGCTGGGTTTAATCCAATAGAAGCCATGCGTTCCCCATCGCTCACTTCAGAAGAGGCCATGCGTTCCCCATCGCTCACTTCAGTAGAGGCCATGCGTTCCCCATCGCTCACTTCAGAAGAGGCCATGCGTTCCCCATCGCTCACTTCAGAAGAGGCCATGCGTTACCCATCGCTCACTTCAGAAGAGGCCATGCGTTCCCCATCGCTCACTTCAGTAGAGGCCATGCGTTCCTCATCGCTCACTTCTGTAGAGGCCATGCGTTCCCCATCGCTCACTTCAGAAGAGGCCATGCGTTCCCCATCGCTCACTTCAGAAGAGGCCATGCGTTCCCCATCGCTCACTTCAGTAGAGGCCATGCGTTCCCCATCGCTCACTTCAGAAGAGGCCATGCGTTCCCCATCGCTCACTTCAGAAGAGGCCATGCGTTCCCCATCGCTCACTTCAGAAGAGGCCATGCGTTCCCCATCGCTCACTTCAGAAGAGGCCATGCGTTCCCCATCGCTCACTTCAGAGGAGGCCATGCGTTCCCCATCGCTCACTTCAGAAGAGGCCATGCGTTCCCCATCGCTCACTTCACTACAAAATCTTAGCTTAGCCCAACAGTTCCCTCCACAAGGGCAATCCAGACAGTCTTTATATGTAGCTTCCTTGTTACTGGAAGGTAGCATCAGAGATCTTTAGTAGATTTTACCATCTTCTCTCTTTAGTCTCGCTCGGAATTCGAACCCGAGCCCCCTCTCTTGAATGACGAGCATGTGCACCTGTGCGCCATTACAAGGACTTGGTTTTTCATTAATGCCAAGTACATATACGTACATATATCCAACATACTATCTCCTTTTTTATTTCTTCCGCCAATTAGATTCCTCTTTGTTTTGAACCATGTTTTTGACTTCACCTATGGAGTCCTGATGAAGCTGATATCTTGGCTGTTCACTCGTGACCAATGCTGATAACAGGAGATATCAGAGGTCATCAGATAACACGAATGCCGAGAGCCACTTCACTTGCAAAAATTCCTTAGCGATGTCGTCCGTCTCTCTCTCTCTCTCTCTCTCTCTCTCTCTCTCTCTCTCTCTCTCTCTCTCTCTCTCTCTCTCTCTCTCTCTCTCTCTCTCTCTCTCTCTCTCTCTCTCAAATAGAAACACGAAAGAAAAAGAAATCATTAGAATAACTTGAGCCGCAAATTTTGTTTTTATCTCTCAAAGATTCATCGGCGTAATTTTACATCCGCTCATTAAAACCAACTTGGCAAAATGTTAGGAGAACAATGAGACTTGTTCTGTCTTAACATTACTCGCATCCAACCAGCCTGTCGGGTTTAGGCAACGGTCAATGGCTCTATTTACATTCACAACGATACAATATTTTCACATAGGTGGGACACCAAACGTGTTTTTCGCACATCTCGCATACGATTTCTATTAACTTCCAACCAGAATAATCACGTGTAATGATCCGTCCCTAAGAATAGATATTGAAACAGAGAAATATTTTTCTTCCCAGTGAACGTTTAGCGATGAATTTTGAGCGATGGAGTTCTATATGTGTATATTTCGTCTCGAAAATGATGGAGATCTAAGATGTGTTAGAGGCAAGGATTACCATTTGGGTGGGTGGTTGGCCAATTTGGGCTTGGGACTTATCACCTGGCGAGGCCGTCAGTGTTGACCTACATCCCCAGATCACAAAGTCTTTAAATACCTCTTTGAAGTTGAGGATAATACTCCTAAGACCACGTACAGTCACTGTGCATAAAGATTATGAAGTTCACTTTTGGTCTACGGTGGTTTATCTGGGCTTGTGGCAGCATATCGACTGTCTAGGTTATTCAAGCCATAAACCTCGACTCATAGCCACTAATTCAATAAATAAATTGATCACCTTTTTTTTCAGGTGTTCAGTATGATTCTAAGACCACACACACTCACATAGTGCACGTATAGTCCACAATGGGATTTATTTCCATTCCGAATCGTTTTATGAACACTGGGTTACGAAAGATTCTCATTTGGTGCCATGGTAAAGGTAGGATGCATAACACGATGGAAAAATTTTGGTGAATATCTCTCATGTAAAATCCACGACTGACATTATTTGCATCTTCTTAACTTCTGCATGTCTTCCTACTCCATGAGTTTCTGATCTCCCACTATCATCACATACAGTGATGATAGTGTCTCGTTAAGGAACCAGTGGGCGGTTGCTGTCTGAATTCATTTGTATGGTCAAGTGCCACATTTACTCAGCTCATGCCTGATAACTATTTCCCCTTTGAGTTCGTTAGTTGCCAGTGATGTGGTGCTTGATGTGTCAACGTCGTCTCAGTAACGTTTCGTTGTCTTTCAGGAATTTCTTGATTGTGCTTGCTGTCTCCTGCTTTTCAAGAGCGCTGGGTTGTATGCTCTCCTGACTTCAGTGATACGTGAATTCACTTCAGCTCTCGTGTAGACTTAAGAAATGTAAGAAAAAATCAGCTAATGCTTATATATTTGTGAGAATTTTATACATTTTGATAAACGTGATGTCTGGATGTTTTATCAATCCTCCACAAGTGGCCAATTGTCTGTAGTTACAGGGCAATTAGCGTTATTGCTCCAGTAATTATTTTCATTTGCAACACTTTCCTCTCTCACATATTTACCTCCGTTGTTATTATTCCTCCTTGAATGATTTAAAGGTTTGTTTACCCAGTTTCCGGAGTATATATCAAAGACCCGTTTCCTGTTTCACAAGACGTATTGCAGGAGCTTCGGCAAGTTGACCGAGACATGTTGCGCTATGCTGTACGTAGTCCAACCATTTCATCACAGTTAAGAGGTGAACGGAATCACTGTATCTAGAGCAGTGACTCAAGACGTATATAAGACCTGACAGACGCATCGTCCTTTTCCTAACCTAACCTGTTGTAAGAGACGACAATTTTGTTATACATGTGCCTTCAAGGATGTGTGTCTTCACTACGCCTGTCTTCACTACACCTGTCTTCGCTACGCCTTTCTTCACTACACCTGTCTTAACTACGCCTGTCTTCACTACGCCTGTCTTAACTACACAGCCTGTAAGTCCCGTGGTCCTCGTTGAGGAAGCTACGTTGTAAGGGATGACAATTTTGTTAAACAAGCCTTCAAGGATGTGTGTCTTCACTACACCTATCTTAACTACACCTGTCTTGGCTACACCTGTCTTAACTACACAGCCTGCGTCCCGTGGTCCTCGTTGAAGAGGCTACTGCTGCTGTTCCCTGTGATGATGGATTTCAAGGTAATAATCCTACAAATCCAATTCGATGACAACCTTAGACACATGACTTCCTCGAGGCGTCTCTAGAATTCCAACAGGTCAAGTCACCCGGGAGAGGTGTTTACTTTGCGTGTAGTCATCCTTGATGACATTAATGATGCCTTATGGCTTTCAGGATTAATCATAGCTTCTCTTGTGGGTAAGCAGTAGACTATCTAGGTTACAGTTAGTTCCCAACTCGTGTGGATTGCGACAAGCTGGCTGGAGCTTTCCAGCTGTCATCTATATTTCACGGGTTTCCCCAACGAGGTTGATCATTGCCAATGTCTTCTCTTTATCTATGATTGGCCCAGGACCTCTCTCCACGGAGATCCTGCACCTCCGAGGCTGCGCTACTTCTATTATCAGGGAAATGATGAGTTCATTTGATTTTACCCCTGGAGATACAGCCTTGCCAAAGCTGACTCTTCATTCACGGTGTAGTGACCGAGTGCGCGGGCTGAGTCCGGTAACGTCCTCTCCTTTCGTATGGAATTCGTATGAATGCGTTCACCTTCGTCAGTACCTGAATTCTCACAAGCCTTCGTTAATGTCTGTAAGCTTCAGCTTTGTCTTATCATTCATTCACATTGGTAATCTCTGGCATCATCTAATTACGACACACTTCGTTATCTCAGATGAGGTGTTGTCTTAACTTGAATTTCCTAACCAGAGATTCTGAAAGCATCTCGATTTATGAACCATTTTGATAATCCTTTTATCAAAACAAGGAGTAAAAAGAGGGATCTTAGAGTTCCTCCTATTCTTCTTTGAATATTGCTATTTCAAATTCATTATAAAATTCGATTTTCAATTTTTTTTATTCTCTCTCGGTATCATTATAAACAAAACTTGGCCAAGTATTATGTCATTGTCATGGACACTGGCGCGAGACCTGTGGTTCTTGAAGTCGGTAATCCCACGACAGCATACGAAATATCTGCCTTATAGAAGAATCTCAGGCTTGGCATCTCAAAAGTGCAAGGAAAAACTTCAAAAAAATCTTACAGAAAATTTACAAAAATTTGTCCAGATTTAAAAAGAAAAGAGCATAATAATCACTGCAAACTTGTTATTAACATAAAATTCATCAATATGATAACACCAGTGAATGAGACGCTCACAGCTAAATTGATTTCGCCTCATCCATTGATTACCTAATGAAGAGAGTTCACTCATCACACCTTATTGAGTAAAAGTAATAGTGCTCCATTTACACTGAGGGTAAATGACATGTAACTACGGGCCAGCGAACCCTAATCTACTGAGCCCGGAGGCCTAACTCGATGATTAAGGTGCAATTCTTCTACTGACATTGTGGACGCTATCTCCTGTGCTCGGCAGAGAGAGAGAGAGAGAGAGAGAGAGAGAGAGAGAGAGAGAGAGAGAGAGAGAGAGAGAGAGAGAGAGAGAGAGATTGCACCCTCAAGCGCTCTGCAAAGTGAACGTGTCGGGGTCCGCAAACTAACCTCGTCTCAGACCGTAGCTCTTTCATTCAATCCGTTACCCTGAGATATCACAGGTGCAAAACATTGGCTAATTACCTGCAGTAAGAAAATACTTAACATATGTGAAAAGGGTAAAGACTGTCTCAGTAACTGAATAGAATAGGTAGAGTAGAGGTCAAAGGGAAAGAATACGGGGCAAGCATCAATGAAATAAAAGGAATGGAATATGTAATAAATTTTTGGAGGACTTCCATCAATACTCGAAGATCATCAATACTCGAAGATCATCAATACTCGAAGAATGTGTGGCAGGTCGTGTGACAGCTGTACTTTAGGAGTAGCCAAAGACAAGGGCAGATATCACCATGAAAAGGAAAAACCCTAAGTCCTACTGCGTCTCGCACCCTTTCAAGGGGTCTACCGTACCCGGTGAGGTTGGTGGATGAGATAAAAGATGCACTCACGCTCTCGTCTTGACGGCCAACAGGTGTTCCGAATCAGGTCTTATGGCAACACACAAGAACCAGGCTTAAGCGTCGTATAGAGACCACGGGATAAAGCTTCGTTAATGAGCACAACTCGAGACTATCTCCATCTGTGACACATCTTTGTCATATCGTATTCATAATGGACGTGGCCACCCATTCAAGTCGAAGGGACTGCTCTGTGTATAGAGAGCTCCAGTTGGGGACGGGTAGCGGTCGACCTCAGTGAGTGAGTGAACTCGTATGATTTATTAGATGACGAGACATCACATGCTAAGAGGCTAAGTTCACTTCTGAGCGTCATATGAGAGGCACTTATACTTCATTAGTGTTAGGATATCGGTGAGCGATAAGCCTCTGACACCCGAGTCTAACTTACCATACATGAAGAAGGGAAGGGACGCACACAAGCCAGCCTGATCACCCACCAGAGGATATAATTCAATGACTCTGGCATTTGTACTCGCTGCCAGCCAGTGGACGGGGTTACCAAGGAACACTGTCACCGGACCTGGTGGCTCTTGGTATGAAGCCTGGTCGTGCTACACTGGGACAACGTCAGAAAGATGGTCACGTGAACGAGATAATTTTCTCTAGTTTTTGTCTTTTCAAACACACACACACACACACACACACACACACACACACACACACACACACACACACACACAGTAGCGTGTGTGCGTGTGTGTGTAGGCCTGGCCAATGTGAGACGAAGGGTATTCGAGTACTTAGTATTCGAATAGTTATTTCTTATTAGCCTGGCCCATAGCGTAGAGGTTAGCATTCCTGCCTCTTGCACAGGGGTCCTGGGTTCGATCCTGGCTGTTGGAGGTTTGTATGTTCTATGAGGGAGCGCGTTCATATGCACTTTATTCGTATATATATATATATATATATATATATGTATATACTGTATATATAGCGTAATGAGATGGCCTGGATTAGGGCCACAGTTTTCCGTGCCGTCTCAGCTAACATTAGAACAAGTTATTTGCGTCACATTCCGTAAGCAGTAATATTTCAACAACAGTAATTACGACGCAACAATAAGAGGTTCTAAGCTGGACAGGAAGCGGGAAAGTTTCAGTAATAAACTTAATGTTCAATGAATGTGTCTACATGGAGCAAACATATGCCCGTAATAAAGGCAAACAGGTAAAAAGAACATATGTAATTAAACACAAACACACTGGCCAAAATGTCTTAGGCTAGGGTATGTGTGTGTGTTTGTGCACACATATATACATAGGAGTCAAGATATAGTGCATACACAAGTACACGACTCTCTCCCCGTAAAACACAAGATAGTGATCACACACACACACACACACACACACACACACACACTTATATATCATGAAAATATTATGGAAGGGGAGTAACACCCTCATATGATATCCACATATACACCCACAGTGTAGGTAACAAGGGTATCCACTACAGCTTTAAGAGTTTGAGTGCTTGACCATATATTCATCTCGTCCTAAGAATAATAATCTGTCTGAAATCATTACCTTCTTTTGAAGAAGCGGCTGCCACTGGTGGATAAATTTCCCTTGGAGATTCGAAAGGAAGAGAGTGTCATGCGCTACTGATCTAGTTATGTACGGTATGATTCGACATTTATTTTGGTGTCATTGTGGGTCTCCCTGATGCAAAGGATCAGGAGGGAGAAGGAAGTTATACCAAAAGTTGGTGCAAGCTGACACAACTTCCTGAGCAGTGGCTGGAGGTGTTGTGGGGTACGAAAGCTTTCCTTTCGACTTCAGACCATATGTCTTATCATAAAGTCTTGTGAGAAATACTGGGTGATCCATGTAGTTTCAGACAACAGTATCGAGTATCATAGCTTCAAATGTCGATTCCTTTTCCTCTGTACCGACAGAAATTCTGGTGGTAATTGAGAATTCAGAAAAAAATTGAATGAAATGGAAACACTTATTCAAATTCTTTAGCTTTTTAGCATTTGAGTACCTGATGGATCAACACTGAGTTTGGCGCCACACTCAAAGTAGTACGGTAGTGTCAACGAGAATGTTTGCTTGTAATCATCCAATATACATACATTTACATATACATATAAACATGCATATCCATATGTGATAGTTTCATATGGTGAAAAAAAGATAAAGAAAATAGTACTCAAACAGTAAACCTCATTGCACGGCCTTAACGTACATAACTCTCGCATGTTCAACTGAGGTTATCTCTTTGGCAAAAGTGGTGTTCTACATCTGGCTGTTGAGCTGCCCCCACTGGATTACCAGACAATCTTCACGATCTTAAACTTGCTAGGAAATGATTGCCAGCTTCCTCGTCAACGCGTGGAGGGATTTAAGATTATATCCATTGACTAGAAAGATTCGAACTTCTGTACCTGGGTGTGTTGATGGCTGCTTCATTCAATTCTTCTCTAGAGGAAGTGGCACTTCTTCTTCTTCTTCTTCTTCTTCTTCTTCTTCTTCTTCTTCTTCTTCTTCTTCCTCTTCTTCTTCTTCTTCTTCTTCTTCTTCTTCTTCTTCTTCCTCTTCTTCTTCTTCTTCTTCTTCTTCTTCCTCTTCTTCTTCTTCTTCTTCTTCTTCTTCTTCTTCTTCTTCTTCTTCTTTTTCTTCTTCTTCTTCTTCTTCTTCTTCTTCTTCTTCTTCTTCTTCTTCTTCTTCTTCTTCTTCTTCTTCTTCTTCTTTTCCTGTATCTCTGACCGAGGGTAGTATCTTTGCTATGAACGCCAAGCGACTCTTGTTTTATGATACTAATGTTCTTGTCATTATTACTCACTGCTGTGTTGCTTTTCCTTCTCTCTCTCTCTCTCTCTCTCTCTCTCTCTCTCTCTCTCTCTCTCTCTCTCTCTCTCTCTCTCTCTCTCTCTCTCTCTCTCTCATTGTATGAGGACTGTTGATACCCTCTTCCCTCCCTCCTCCCTCCGCGCTGAGGCTGCTGCTCTGTTATATTGGACCAGTTCTTGGCTACCATCTGCTACCAGGTCTTTGTCATGCCGGGGTCCCCTGCTGCCTGTTCGCTTCTTGGACTTCCTGTTGACTTAGCAGATGGGAAATCAGGCGAGTAAGGTGCGAGGGAGGCGCGTCAGGCGCCTGAAATTATTATATATATTGGTCCTGACGTGGGAACCTTCACAGAGGATTGGACACTTCTTGAAGGGGAATTGAAAACCAAAGCGTCTATATTGAGCCGTATTCATTAACACCTTATTCCACTGACCTTAACAGTGTTTTTAGTGTGATCTCTATGCAAGAATGGAGTTCAGATTGACTGAATCTTAAGTAGGAAGTGAGTATTCTCAATTTGTTTGCTTGCCGGCATTTTGAATGAACTGGTTCGCTTCTGTATGTTTCAGTGTGAAAAGAATCCGTACTGAATGTCGTCTTCTTCCGGTCACACACACACACACACACAAACACACACACACACACACACACACACACACACACACACACACACACACATATCAACAAGCACTCATACGGAAACAACCACACTATGATGATGAGACCAAACAAACGCATTCACGCAGCGTAACCAGAGGGATCATTCGCTCTCCATGACTCCAACTTATCCGGCTACTTAACTCTAAAGTATTACTCCAGCGGACCACATATCACCTAGACTCACCTCTTTACCAGCGCGTTACCGCCAGCATCAACAAACCTAGCTCGGCAATTTGTCCCTGATATACTGCATCGAGGGAACGCATTTCCTCTCCGACCATCTCTTATAAAAAGGCTCAGGGAGGATATGTATCTATAATTGCGACAATGCAGCGTGAGTATAAACCTCTGGAGGCGGCGGAGGTGTGGCATTTGAGGGAGTATTCTACCCTCCTCTGAAGGGTTATAAACCGGAGTTAATGTATCATGGAAGTGACAGGCTTCAGCTTAGTGTTATGTTACGTTTCTCGAGGGTATGTGATGTTTCAGATTTTTGTTTTCTATCGAGAATCCGTGAGCGCATGGGTTCGAGTCCTTATGGCTGCAGAATATAAACACACATATATATCCATAATGCCTTGCAACAGCAAGGACATCGAATTCGGGACCTTTGTATGGGAGTTGTGAACGCTAACCATTCGGCATCATCGCCCAGCGCCTAGCGTTCCCAACTACCACACAAAAGTCCTGGGTTCGAGTCCTAGCTGCTGGAGAGGTATCATGTGTTCATGTGATGATCCCACCAGTCCGTGAAAATTTCATGAAGGGGTAATCGCAGTTCAATAGCAGTTCAGATATGGCCAAATCATCAGAAAACCAGGAGTGTTTACCCCGTTAGACGTAAGGCAAATAAAAATGTTTATAGGAACTAGACCTGTAAAATGTATATAGTGGCTAGACCGGTAACATAGAGACTGAGAGATGCTTTTGGCACCGTCATTCAGTACGCGGAGGTGACTACAGTGACGCTGTTGCTAAACAATGACTGAAAAACCGATCACCCTGTAGACCGTAACAGCCCATTCACACTGCACCCGGAATGTCTGTGAATCTGTCTTAATTGCTGATATCAATAACTTTCAACCATCACTTTAAAATACATCCTTTCATCAACCAAATAATCATGAAAGAATTAGTAAGACAGGATAGCATGAGAAGAAGAACCGTTGAACACGCATCTCCTTACCCAGGCCAAACAACCCTGCATAAACGCCCCCCTAACCACAAGGTAAACACACACACCCTCTCCTCCTCTCTCTCTCTCTCTCTCTGTCCCTTTAACAGTCAGGACAGTTTTATAAGCTGGCAAGAGGGTGAGAGGTATGCAAGTCTGTGTGCTTGTGTTAGGATTGGAAACTTTGAATTGTCTGTACATGATGAGGTGGATTTCCTCCGTGAAACATGTGTATTGTAAAGTTTTAGTAAAGGATGTTATATGAACTCCTACTGAAGCGTGATTACCCCTTCACACACACACATATATATATATATATATATATATATATATATATATATATATATATATATATATATATATATATATATATATATATAAGGAATGTATGAACCAGACGTAGCATTTTGCACACATAATGATATGCTTAACAGGGTTTGATCTAGGCACCACAAAGCGACTCCCATTCTCAATTCTCGTGCATTATGAAATGTTTACCTTAGCGTTCTTGCCATCCAGAATACTAGCAAAATGGCTCGAGACAACCCACAACGTATATCATTAGGTGGAAAAAGGAGTAAAAAAAAAACCCCCAGAAAAGTAATATAAAAGATTCACTTGAAGCTGTTACTGCCGAATGAACAGCTGCCAACTGAGCGGTTAATTATGATTTCACACAGCAGAGGCAATTGTTTTGTCGACGACTTCACTACATTTATGGAGCACCTAGTATGAAAAAAAAAAAACATACATAATGGAATATTTTCAAAGTATTCCATTAATCTAAGAGTCACAAACATGCTATAATATATCTCTCTCATCCTGACAACTTGAAGAATTATGGACAATCTGGGTTCAAGTAATTCACGACTGTGCGAGGTTACATCTACATGGATTACGCCTTCCAAGGCGAGTGGCGTATTCGAACGGGTGTGTTTCGAAGCAGTTCGAATCATCCTTCCGCTACACACTCATCAGAGGAGACCCACGCTAGAAGGAGATATCAATGTTAAGTACAGGTAGGTAGTGAAGTACTGAGGTCTCATAAGATGACCACAGAATTTCAATGAAAGGAAAGTCATATACGTATTATCTCTTCGGCTGTCCAGCTCCTCTCCTTAGATAGCTTCGACCAGTCCAGTTGTGGGAGGTTTTCGCTGTAGACTCGAAACAAACCCGGATATGCAGTCAATACTTTGTATGAACGTCTCGCGGAAAGGTTTACCTATACAATGACATCGAAGGATACAGAGAGTATGCATAAATGATCTTATATTCTCCCACATCTTAACGTAATACATTCATGCCATAATAAGTACAGGAATGTGAATAATGTAGCCTGGGGCATGTGTGAAAGAAGATATCTAGTGTCTAGGTTAGTCAGTGCATCTCTGTGTAAGTTCCTCTGTTTCATTGTAACACGTCGAAGCTATAAGCAATATGGATCTCCAACCAGCTTCTAAACTGGATTGTAAAGATGGTTTATGGACCTTGCGCCATTAAACGGTGGGGCATCGTTCCCCTACGCAGGTCAACCCTCCCCAGCCTGGGCAGAGAGCTCCTGTGGTCGCTGAATACGTCCCAGCAAGCGCTTGGCCACCTTACGGGTGAGGCCGCTGGATCTCTCAGCTAGCGAGGCGATAGAGGCCGAGAGTATCAAATCTGCTGTATATATATTTTACCTTACCTCGCCCTGGCTCCAGACTTCTAGTACACGGCAGGAGACTGCAAGCTTCATTTCTCTCTGCTTTTCCGAAACTGTTCAAAAACTAAGAATGAGAACAGAAGCTCCTGATTTAGAAACAGTAAATTGTAAATAGTTATGCCAGGCAGGGTGGAAATATGCCATGTATTGGCGAGTATGCATGGACTTTGCAGACACAGACATACAGAGGCACCGATACGCAAGTGTACTGACGGACATCACAGCCCGTGGACAATGCCATACGCCACACCCACCCACCAAAGGGGCGCAGGAAGAACTACTTCAAGCTATACTTCATCATGAAGATCAACCTTACCCACCACATCTAAGTAAGGCTAAGATCTGATTAACTTACATTTGTTTTGGCTGAATATGGTCTACCTTTTTGTATCTTGAACTTCTGATATTTCTCTTGTGATCATAGAATTCTCTTCCTTCAGTAACCAGGACAAACATAGTCCGAGCGGAAATTGGTACCAGAATGAATAAGGTTTGGTTGAATACAGTCGTGTCTGAAGTCATGTCACTGAGGTGGCAGTACTAGCGAGACAGATGGGTGTGTGTGATGTATCCTGGGCAGCAGACCGGAACTACACGACCAACACAGAATGAAGTGAGGCTCCCTGGAGAGCGACACAGCGGGAGAGGAACTGGCTTATGTCCGTGGAAACAACGGCTGCCGCATTTCTAAGTGCTTTACCTTTGAATGTCTGCGGTGGTAACGCCAGGGAAAAGCGCTAATGCATCTGCTGGCAGGCGCTGACTTAGGGGGTCGTCTGAACAGGGGTTGGTGTTTCCGTGTTGGTAATAGCAGACGATGTGCTCCTCAAGTCTAGCCACGAACAGTAGTGGATTGACTTCTCTTGAGTTCTCTCTCTCTCTCTCTCTCTCTCTCTCTCTCTCTCTCTCTCTCTCTCTCTCTCTCTCTCTCTCTCTCTCTCTCTCTCTCTCTCTCTCTCTCTCTCTCAGTTGATATACAACGAAGAGACGTAGCTAGGACGCCATTTGGCAAACATGTGATCGTCCAAGACAGACAACGAGTGTATCGTAAACTATTATGTGGACAAGACGGTGAATTGTAAATCTGTAAACAATTCACCTTCTTGTCCACATAATAAGTTTATGATACGCTCGTTGTCTGTCTTGGACAATCACATGTTTGCCAAATGGTGTCCTAGCTAGGTTTCTTCGGTGTATATCAACTGACTGTTATATTTCTCTCTTGTGTCTCCCCTAATGATGTGTTTATTACATGAAAGTGCACTTGGGCACTTATCGTGTTCCATTTTCCCCGTGGACTCATAGGAATATACTTGATAACGCGCAAAATTGTGATCCTTTCCTATATGTATATATAGACGGATAATGTCTTGATACCTAATTGCCTTTAACACTTTAGTGACCTTTGCGTCAGGTTCACGTCAGGAACAAACGAACAATAGCCTCTTTTGCACACATCCATTTTCCAGCTGTCATACATGAAGTACCGAAATCAGAGCCTGTCAACCCTCATACACTTACCCTATGGTTTATCTTCACCACTTTGTATGTTCTGGTTTATCTTCACCACTTTGTATGTTCTGGTTTATCTTCACCACTTTGTATGTTCTGGTTTATCTTCACCACTTTGTATGTTCTGGTTTATCCCACTGATTTTACCCCCCATATACCACATCGATCCAATTAATTCTAACCACAGTACAAATCTCAATAGCTCAAATTCTTCTTTATTCCACCTCTCCACCTCCTTCTCGATCTCCGCTTCCATCTCTCAATCAGACCTACGTTTGGTAGCACATTTGCCTCTATGACTCTATCAGTCCTTACGCCATCAACCCTCCACAACTCAGTTATCGTTCTCAGATATTTCGTTTCCAGCAGATCCAACTTCATCCTCTCTCTCTTTTGCTGTGCCCTCAGACGTAACCTGCCTACGTATCTATGCCTTTACAAACAATGACCTCTCGCGCGCCGTAATGCACCCAGAACGGCAAACCTCCTCCCCCCTCTTATGACTCACTCTATTCCCTATGGTTACAACCGTTGCCCCAGTTCGCTGCTAGGTACCTAAAGCACTACTCCGCTCCCTCCAGGTCCTCCCCACTCAAACTTGCGATCAAATTGTCCCCCTTTCTCACCCCTGATGCATGCAACACAGTACCTGACTCTCTCGTTCAAATTTCAGCTCAACTTTTTTCTTTCACTGGCACGTCAAATCACCATTTTGGACTTTTTTTTCTGGGTTCTGCTACCAAAGGTGTCATCAGGGACAATGATGAATTCACCTCAAGAAACTGTACACTCGCCCCTCGATTCTAAAACCTTCACATCTTCCTCACTCACCACCTTTCCATGAACCGATCAAACAGCCATGGTGATACCAGACAACCTTGACGCAGACCCGTTTTCAACAGAGACGCTTCACCTTCCTCCTTGCTACCGATTCCCTTGTTGATTAGGTCAAACACCTGTGATCTGATTCGTTTCATCCCTCACTTATTGTAAAGATATTAAGCCATCAGCATCCTCTAAAGGGTCACCTGATATCCTCTGCCGTAATACATACATGACAACAACGTCTACGTTCAGAACAACATCCCGACTACCAACAAGAAAAGTCATTGGTGCAAAAGACACACGTCTGTCACGAGAACGGATGACTAGTGACCATTAGACATCACTTGCTCTGGCCTGGACCAAAACAAGTCAGTCACTCCCTGAGGAGCGATGGCGGGATCTACCACACACACTGCTTGATTATAATCTGCCTCCTTTATAAGTTATTCTTCTTTACCAGACACGCTGAGTTGAAGAATATAAGAAAAAAAAAAAAAAATAGCCTCCCCTTACCGTAACTGGTCTTAGTTCCGGTGTTTATGTATGTTGATTCAGATATATTACGTGATATTTAATTTTTTTTTTCTTGGAGGAGAAGACATTAAATGTGGATTGGGAGAGTGAGTGTTGTAAGCTGGAGCTGTGGTTGGGGCTGTGAGTGGTAATGCTAATGGTATGGTTGGAGAATGTGAATATCATAAATCATATGACTGGTCGCCTCTGTGACGTTGTGAGGGTCATGAGTGATGTTGTAGGCAACGGGTGTGAGGTTGTATTTTCCACTGCATTCTTTGTCTAAGGTCCTAAGCACACGTAGGAGCATTTGGATGGAAAGGTTTTGAGAGGTAACAGTCCTGAACATTGAGGAGGGAGAGAGGGGCGGGGGATGTATTCAATAGAACACATTGGATTAACGTGGTATATAGGGGGCGAAGTGCTGTTAATGGGCTAAAACAGGGCAGATTACCTGGTGCAAATAGATTATAGAGTTGTCAGTAGGCTGGGCTCTGGTTTCGGTGTTTTGTACATGACTAACTATTCCTATTCACGGGACAGCCATGAAAAACCTATCCATAAAATTCACCTTGACACACCTGTGCACTCACTCTACACTCCCTTTTGACCCTGATAAGCACTGATAAGCCATAAACAGCTCGTCGATAATAGGCTGTGACAGTAGATAAGATTTCAACTGAAAACTCTCTCGCTCGGTAGCAACTCAAGCGTCTTATCTTCATCCAGACCTGACGACTCAGTAGAAACTCAAGCATTTGGAAATTTGCCAACCAAAAACCTGTCATGAAGCCCAGCAAGAAGTCAGCTCTCCATCGTCCTGCTATCCCACACCATCCCACCGATATCAAAACCCTTCGAAAAACTGGTTCCCAACAGTCGGCGAAAACATCCTCACTTTCACCCACACAAAATGACTTCAAAACCCCAACACTTCACTCACATAATGCACACAAAACCTACACAGGATATCCTGGATCTATTTCCCCAGCAACAACTGCCCTCCTGCAAAGTACTGGTGGCAATATAATGTCGACATGGCATTGGACATCATCCCTTGCGATACCTTCGTATAAAAGACATTGGACACCAACTCCGCAAAAATGACAGGAAATGGTTAGCAAACTTCATACATGGCTTCTAAGCCATTTACAAAAATTTCACCTCCCAAAGTCTCAAGCTTTCCCAACAGATTGCACCTAAGAAACACTTCTAACTCTCTTCCATCATCAGACATGCAACATTACATCAGTCAGAGCATTGGCCAGCCCATAGCATAATAACTGTATCTCCATAGCTATCCATTGTCATCCTCTTAAACCCTGGATATCCCTAAGCCATCCTATATCTCAGAATGCTTCAGTGTTACCACTCAACGAACCTCCAACCATACTTGGCATCGCATACGACATGCGCTCATCTTTCCACGCCGCAAGCATCAACACAAAGGCCGTAAGCATAGTGCATTACATGTCTTCAGAACAACTTACTAGCATCAAGCTGGTCATTCACTCCACCCTATACTACACCCAAATGAAGACAGACAGGAGTAATAATGTATCAGGATACTTGCAGCAGGGGAATGATGTGATGTCTGGTCGCGCCTGTTACCACCATGATGACAGATGGTTGATGGAGGGAGGGAAGCGATGATGGGTCATTGACAGACGGAATACCTGGTTTAAAAAGGATGCATTTATTAGTATACTTGGATGACTGTGGCTGGGAGTCGACGGTCATTATTGTAGGCAAAAGTAGACGTTAAAAAATGAACACACAAAACAGACCACGGAAAACAATCACTGGTCACATAGGAACCACAAACATTCAACACATGGACAACAGTGCACCAAGAGGACTTTCATTGCAATCTTCTCTCAGCATCCTCAGCACCCAATTCTATGCAACAGCTCTAATACCCATCATATCCACGCTGATGCAAAACCCCCATTACCCCTCAGCAGAAATACGAATCTTACCCCTGCCTTTGACACATATCAGCAAACCATACTCGCATATACCCCACCAGTCGCCCAACAAACACAACAGTGACATACACATCTGCACCGCAGAGACTTGACAAGAGCTAAACAACCGCTTCTCCCCTTGCCCAGTCTTCAACTCCGCCCCAGCAGTTACACACGCATCTGAAACCACACTCCCCAGACATGTACGAGTTACTCTTTCTCGTCCGCTTTTTGGACACCAACCAACTCTCCAACATTGCAAATATCACCTAAGATGTAACTTCCAAGTTGATGACACTAGACATTTACTCTTCAAGCGTTCTGCACTACTCCCAGGAAGATGAACACATACCCCATATCTTTAACTGTAGTCCCACCTGTTAGATACGTTACTATCTCCCCAAGTGCTATCACGAGCTCTACAGCGGGAGCCTTGCGTAGGAAGGTAAAGTAAGGTATGATATGGATGGAAATGTTCCACTAATCCCTGTATGATATATGTCGATGTTGATTTTCATTCTATCGCAGTCGTGTTTTACTCTCATTTACATTGCTCTGAGTTTTTCCGTTATGATCTATTGTAATAATCTGTTGGAAACACTTGCTTATCTTTGGTATATCTAAATCTAATAAATTTCATAATCTCTTTGAAATACTTTGTATCATCTCTTTTTGTTTTCCCTTCAGTCCTTTGCTTTCTCATCCTGTGAGCTTCCGAACCCCTTTTCTTTATTCTTGTCCTCGCATTTCTCTCCTTTTAGCTGTCTAGCCTCTGTTTTCTCATTCGCTTCATATCACTCTCTTGGATACATTCTTGTATGTCGTCTTCTGTTTTTCTGGTTTAGATTTGTTTATCAATGTTACCCTCTTTCCACCCGGCTGTCCTTCGTCTTTTATTGTCTTTGTTTTTATCTCAGTAGCAACAGAACTACCTGACTCTCCCGTCTAGTCCTTGACGCTACGAAGTATGGCAAACTAACTTGCCACTTTTGGCAGGGTGATCGCTTCAATGTAGGGTTTTGCCTTCAGTCTTAATTCGTGTTTCTTTGGCGACTGTTCTAGCTCCGTCTCTGACTTACTCCCAACCTGTGTGTCGAAATCGACACACAGGGTATGTGGGGGACACATGGCCAAAACTGGGATGGGAGATTAAAGAGGAACTTTTAATGAAATTCAACAGAAGAGGAGTCTACTGAGGCAGTAGAACTAGGGTCAAAATCTGGGAATGGAAGATGAGGAGAAACTCTGTGAAATCTGCCTCAACGAGTGATCCTAGCCAGACAGACGATGAGTTGGTCCAGCTGTCGGTGCCCTCATCATTCCTTCATCATCATCTGTCATCAGGCCAGTAACAGGCGTTTCCAGGTATCGCGTCACTCCGCGGCTTACAAGGAGACGGGTGTGTTGCCCCACCTCTCTGTCTTCATTTGAAGTTGATTACAAGACCAAGTTAGCAGTCCCAAATGCTGATGTATGACTGACTGCCTTTCGCTCTTAAGACATCAAGAAGTATACATGTATATGCTTATATCTTTCACACATATTCGTCATTTTCCGCACTAGCGAGTTAGAGTTAAGAACAGAGGACTGACTGTAAGAGGGAAAATCCTCACGTGGCCCCTTTCTCTGTTTCTTCTTTGAGAGAGAGAGAGAGAGAGAGAGAGAGAGAGAGAGAGAGAGAGAGAGAGAGAGAGAGAGAGAGAGAGAGAGAGAGAGAGAGAGAGAGAGAGAGAGAGAGAGAGAGAGAGAATATGTGTGTGTGTGTGTGTGTGTGTGTGTGTGTGTGTGTGTGTGTGTGTGTGTGTGTGTGTGTGCGCGCCCCTCTGTCATAGGAGGGACGTGTACCTTTGGTTACATACGTCATCATCATCTAACATCAGTGCATGTTGAGCGTTTTTTCGCCAATTCTATAAATGAGTCAATATTCCCATAACAACGGAGGACGCTGAGACTACGTCGCTCGTCTTTAGACTTGAGCAATTTCGAAAGTTTCTGTTGTGAAATTTAGAGCGAGAGGTATATGTGGTTAAGAACCACATTTTATTCCCATGATTTACCAAAGGACTGTGCTCCACGCTCTCTTTGGTTTAGAAAACAGAACAGAAATGGATTGTGAGTCTGAAGGATACCATATTTTGTTTTGTTTATCAGTCTGGTAATTACCTGCCATTTTTCTCGTGTTACATTCCTTTGATAATGACATCAACATTTGAACTCAACAGAGAATATCATAAATTCAGAAACTCATAGTTGTAAAAGCACACATGATAATTAGGTATACGGTAATTTTCATATAATTCTATCGTTTTATATTCGTACGGATTTCATTACAGTAAAGAAATTGAAGTACGTGCATATGATACCATAATGAAAATACATGGGAAATATTCTTTCTCCCCTATCCCCAGGAATGATATATATATATATATATATATATATATATATATATATATATATATATATATATATATATATATATATATATATATATATATATATATATATATATATATATATATATATATATATATATATATATATATATATATATACATATATATATATATATGAATTATCATAGACCATAAATGGCTACGTAGACTAGAGTTATGTTCATAAGTAGATTGAGGATAGCATATTCTCCTAATTAGCTTCTGTATCGATGAGCAAAGTCGAAAGAACTAATGGCACTCAACTCCCTGATATCTCCGGCATCTCGAACGAGAGAGCACTATGCAGGGTCTTTGAGCTGGAACTTGCGAGTCGAAGTTTACTAACTCTTTGAGGAGGTTACCCAACAGCTCCTCGAACAGGATGAGGTCTTCGCTTACTAAGAACTGACGTAAAATCGTGAGCTGAACTTATTGTGAGGTGAAGGGGACATTGTCTATATACTCAGGAGGAAAAGCTGTGGTAGAGTAGGAGATGGGAGGGTGTGTGTCATTCACATATGGGTGCGACATGCTAGTGCAACGAGAGGGAAGTCTAAGTGGTCTCTCTCTCTCTCTCTCTCTCTCTCTCTCTCTCTCTCTCTCTCTCTCTCTCTCTCTCTCTCTCTCTCTCTCTCTCTCTCTCTCTCTCTCTCTCTCTCTTCTATTGTGTACGTTGGAATTCCCTGCACAGCGTTTTGACGTGAGCTGCATTGCTTGACGTAGGAGTGCGCTGTGGTGTGAGTGAGTGGCCTGGACTAATCGTGAGAGCGCGTCAGTTATACGTACATGTTACTCAGCTTGTTAATGGGCTCTGTAATGTGTCTGTAATACCTGAGATCAGGTTGGTGTAAGGTAAACTCATGGGCACAAGTTAGATTATAGGGCACACGTCAGATGCGTACACAGCAGATGTATGCAGACGCTTATGCTCTGAGACTTAGTAGGGGTCTGGGCAAAATGAGAAATCAGTTTTGGTGTATACACTTAAGAGTATAGACCGTTCATGGTCGACAAGGTTAAAGCATTGTTATCTCAAAGAGACGGTGTCGCTTTGAACTATACGGTAAGTCTTCAGGTGTCTGTACAATCTTAAGCACTTGCAAATCTTTGGCAAAGACGATCATCCGTAAAGCAGACTGGAAAGAAGGATCAGTGCACAGAAGAAAGGTACAAGACTCTCTGAAACTCTCCACAGTCACTGGGAATAGGTTACGATTAACACAGTGGGTCGTTCAAGATGCTCGAATTATGAGAGACTCGCTCCGTCGCATCTGTGCCAACGTAATGCTCTTGTCACTAGTCTCCTCTGCGCCAAGAGTCAGATGTTGTGTGTCTTCGTTTTCTGTTTCCCTCAACACTGAACGAGAAGTTCAAAAAGAGGAAGAGGATTTAAGTCTGGGTTTACAAGTGGACATTGACTGGGACGAAGGTTTCGGACATTCTGATCCTTAAATTTCTCTCTGTGGGAGACTGAAAGAAGGGGTTTCTACCATGGGTGCCAATCTGTGAGTCTGTGGGACGCCAAGGGGGTTCTTCAGTGAGTCTGTGGGACGCCAAGGGGGTTCTTCTGTGAGTCTATGGTAGGAGGCCACGGGCGCTCTTCTGTGAGTCTGTGGGTCGCTACGAGGGTTCTGTGAGTCCATGGGACGCCAAGGGGGCTCTTCTGTGAGTCTATGGTAGGAGGCCACGGGCGCTCTTCTGTGAGTCTGTGGGTCACTACGGGGGTTCTGTGAGTCCGTGGGACGCTTCGGGGGCTCTTCTGTGAGTCCGCTAGCTCGACCAGTGAAGCCAAACCTCTTCTTTCTCTTGGGAAAACTCCCCGTTAAGGTGTTCAGTAAAGTGCTGTTGTTAAGAAGGACGGAACGTCTAATCTGAGGAACAAAAATTGTTGTCGTAATAAAAGTTATACAAAAAAAAAAGCTAGAAAATAGAGACCGGGAGGATCTGAGCACACGTGTGTGAACCAGTTATTCCAATAATGAATACCTGTAAAACTTCAGTTTAAATGTTGCGTAACAAGGTACAATTTGTGAAAATTATGTGGCGATAAAGAATATTGATGATACATCTTTGACAAAAGTAATACTTAGAGAGAGAGAGAGAGAGAGAGAGAGAGAGAGAGAGAGAGAGAGAGAGAGAGAGAGAGAGAGAGAGAGAGAGAGAGAGAGAGAGAGAGAGAGAGAGAGAGAGAGAGAGAGAGAGAGAGAGAGAGAGAGAGAGAGAGAGAGAGAGTGTGTGTGTGTGTGTGTGTGTATGACTGAACAGATTATATGTGGAGGTATTCCTAATGGTCCGAGAAACTAGGTAAGGCCAAGCATGAAGATCTGTTTCTTTCTGAGTGAGGCAGCTCGAGTAAGGAAGCAGAGTGCAACAGTTCTAGCTCTACCTTGGGAGTCATTCACCTCGTCACATATGTTAATGAGATGCCTCTCTTGTACGTATGCAACACATGTGATATACGTCTCGTGTATATGTCATGTGATATGATATTCCTATCAGGTTATACCTCCTCAGATATACCCGCTTCTCACACCCTAAAAGCAGGTATCTCAACATTAACCATGTGTATGCTATGCTCTATCTTCGTAAATCACTTTCTGTAAGATATGTCTTATCACTTTTAATGTACTCAAGATTCCAAAACAATTACATCATGCGTTCCGAAACAAAGAGACGGATTAGCGTAAACATTGTTTACGATTTGAATATGTTGCAAAGCAAGTGCTCTTACCCTAGCACATCCATATATATATATACAAGTTCGTGAGCATAACCACTCTATCATGATGGTCGTGAATGGTGTTGAGTCAGGCGTGAGGTGAACTGGTCTGTTCAGACGGGATGGGGCGAGAGAGCTGAAGGGATGAGTGATGGGGAGGGTGTATGTATGGAACTGTGAGGAGCTGAGTGATGGGAGAGGTGCAGGCGAGTGGTGAAGAGCAGGGTGATGGGTAATCAGCGAGGGGACGGGTGATGGAAGGGCTGTATGTAGCAGTGAAGGGCTGGATGATGGAAGGGTTGTAGGTGGCAGTAAAGGTTTGGCATGATGGAAGTGTTGCATGTAGCAGTGAAGGGTTGGGTGATGGAAGGGTTGTGTGTGACAGAGAAGGGCTGGGTGATGGAAAGGTTGTACGTGCCGGTGACGGGCATGGTGATGAAGGGTTGTATGCAGCAGTGAAGGTTTGGGTGATGGAAGGGTTGTATGCAGCAGTGAAGGGCTGGATGATATGAAGGGTGTCTGTGGCAGTGAAGACTTTATGGCAGCTCGAGAGCACAAAAAGGCGACCCAATACAGTGAAATATTTTATTACCAAATAATGATAACTTCTTGTATCTATTTTCTCCCGTTAAGATAATGAACCAAAAATTTTCTTTCGGACTCACACGTCACTCGACCTACTTATAAACGGCTGGGCTTCACTTAACACGAACCAAAGTCTTATCTTCAGATATTTTACGATCTTAATTAAACAGGAGTTTACTTTATCGAGTAATTATATAATGCTCACATGCGATTTATGGATGGAGCTACTAGACAATTCACTCTCGGGGATCTAGAAGATGAAACCTAATCTCTATGGATAAACAGAGCATTTCTTGAGCCAGTTTTATGGTCTACTTTGGACACCAGAGTTCACCAGGATAAAATTATTATAGTCGTCTAGAATATTTCTGGATAAATGTGCATGGTGCTTACAGTATGTAGATGAGGGGAAGATCGTCCACAGTGCGTATTTAAAACCTCACCTGGAGTAAGCATTAGTCTCGTGATTGAGGATGATTGTGTGTGGCTGTTAGTGATTACTGAGACGTGAGTTACGTCAATCGCTCGCTAGCTTTAGTGTCCGCCGGTCATGCGTGCGCTGCTCTCACTGTAGAGACTTACTATGGTTTAGCAGTTACCTGCTACAACAAGGTTATCTTTACTAGAATATTTTCGTAGTTTGTCTGATCTTTTTTGTCATATCATTATCCACCATGGTGTGCACTATTTCCCGCTTTAGCTACGTAGCGCTCCGAGCAAACGAAATGATGGCCTTATTTACTATAACACTCACACTATAGTTGAACAAACGAAATGATGGCCTTATTTACTATAACATTCACACTATAGTTGTCATCCGTAATACGTATGACTCAGAGCTTGCCATTCGTAACCAAACTTCGCAAATCAGTTTCGTGGGTCCTGCTGACTGTTGATTGATTTCACTCAAATACGTCGCTCCCACATACCACTTCGCACCAATTTGCTCCATGTCAATCAATGAATCCAGTCTGGAGAACTGATATTCCCACCACTCGATCGTCAGCTCTTGATTTCGATATTAAACACATCGAGCCACCTCGACTTCAGCTGGCCTGCAACCTCACAACACTTTGGTAGAATGTCCTCGTTAAGCCCCAGTCTTCAATTTTGGTAAATTTCTCATCTCTTGCCTTCAAAGTCAACCACCACACTGTCGATCACTCAAAATAGAGGCACATTTTTGACTCCTCAAGACCACCTTCAAGATTTTTTTTCCCCCTTCCCTCTCCTCACATAACCCATTCTCCCTCACCTCACATAACTCATTCTCCCTCACCTCACATAACCCATTCTCCCTCACCTCACATAACCCATTCTCCCTCACCTCACATAACCCATTCTCCCTCACCTCACATAACCCATTCTCCCTCACCTCACATAACCCATTCTCCCTCACCTCACATAACTCATTCATGTGTGTGTGACTGAAAAATAAAAAGGAGAATGTTAACCCTTCCCAGCAATGATGATGAAGCCTTGTATCTCAATGTCGGGTCTCAGGGCTGACGACAAATGCCTGCGATGTTCATTCATTTCCCCAACGTCTCCTGACCGTTCCACGCACTGCCTTTTATACCTGATGTTCCTGTCGCTGATTCATACAATTCGGGCTAAATTCGCGTCGGGCTGCCGTCGCCAGTGGATATTGTCTTCGAGATGATACACTGGTCCTCTGCTCTGCGTCACTGCAAGACGACCTAATGACACAGGAAACGAACTGTAGGTACTTTGTAAAACGTGTGTGTGTGTGTGTGTGTGTGTGTGTGTGTGTGTGTGTCTGCAGTGTGTTTGACATATCCCATCGTATCATCATTGCTCGGACGCCCTTAATCTAACTTAGTCTTGGTCACTTGACTGCTACGTGTTAGCTGTACTTGCGGTCTCCAAGCTATGTTGTAGACTGCCTGGAGGTCACTTGTATACCTTCTGTGTTTTATCTGTAAACTACCAACAAGCAGCCTATGAGCTGCTTGTAGAGCCATCTGTAGACTACATGTAGGCTTCCTGTGAGCTGCTTGTAGACCATCTGTAAGCCACATGGAAGCTGCCTGTAGCGCCATCTGTAGGCTACCTGTAGGTTTCCTGTAAGCTGCATGTAGACCATCAGTAAGCCACCTGCAAGCCATCTGTAGCGCCATCTGTAGGCTACCTGTTGTATTCCCGGATGCTGACATTGTGACAAGGGGTAATGAAACACTTCGTCCATTCTCAAACATGATATTCACGTTACAATCTTTCACATTATCACTGGTAATGGAGTTTTTCTCATCCAATATGCGCATGAGTAGGCTACATTCGGGTAAAGGTATAGATGACTATTAGCCTGGTTTCCTCCTTCATCAACGTGAGTAACGAGTAAGCAGGGAAATGCATTCTCCTCTTCGGCACAAGATGTCTTAATGTAATTCACTTTTGGCCTGTGGTTCAACAGCTATGTAGATCGCACGCCTTGGATTCGAATGCCCCATACACATGGGTCGTTCGAACTCAAGGGTGTGTTAGTCCCGGTCATGCAATTTGAACACTGGTTGAACTGGAGGGCAAAAATGAAGTCTCTTGCCTCTGAGTCCGGACTTTTGAGTCACCCTTGCATTATATGACCGCTGTCAATATTGGCAGAGGCTCCAGGTAAAACTCCTGGTGACTCTGGTGGACGACGAAGACAACCCTTGATGCAGGAGACCCCCTGACGCGCGCGATGATTAATGATATTGTCTTAAACCCCCATCCACACAGACCGGCACTGCAAGCTCTGCAAACACTTGCCTACATTGACGTGTCGTTATAATACTTTTTTATGCCATATCCTGTTCGTCGCTTCTCTTGCGTTCAGTTGAGAAGATCAGAGAGATGCAACAACGCCATGGAATAGTAGGAGAGTGTTCGTCTGCAGTGTATAATGATCACGGGGCGTCATCTGTTTGCTGAAGTGGAGGGAAGCATGGGCTATGTTACATCTCGCTTTAATGATGTCTGATGTTGGGAGATTCTCGTTTTCTGTGACATACATACATATACAGATACACTTGGGGCGTTTTTCCTTTCAACTGTATTTCACCCATGAAATCCTCCTCAACTAAAGGCTGAAGTTGATCGTTGAGAAACATGGATTGTCCCCACGCCATCGTGAAATAAGAGTGGTAGTCCGTTATGTTAACTGTAATTACCTGTCTGTGCCATATGGGGAGGGGGTGTACACTCGTAGGGACCTATCTACTATCTACTATTGTACGCCTTAAGCATATACATATTGTCCACATTCACAGATTCGTCGCCCATTAGATGCCATTCGTGTGTGTGTGTGTGTGTGTGTGTGTGTGTGTGTGTGTCCGTGTGTGTGTGCGTGTATGTGCCGTAGTTAGTTATTTCAAAAGGAGACGATGAGATTCTAAGTGTTTGGGAAACTGAGAGTTGAGATGGTGAGGCGATTGTTGGAAAGGGAGCGAGGAGATCATGAGAGACGGTATGGATTCACTGAGAGGAGTTTATGCGGAGTGGTCATGGGATCTCAAAAGGTGAGTTAGAAGCAAGAGGCAAACGGGACGCCGCAGTAGGCAACTTCATCATTTGTAGAGTTAGCCAGAGACTGGTCGGGTTGGAAAAGACGTGGGAAGTATTCTTTCTCCCCCGGCTGGTCGGGTTAGAAAAGACGTGGGAAGTATTCTTTCTCCCCCATCCCCAGGAAATATATATATATATATATATATATATATATATATATATATATATATATATATATATATATATATATATATATATATATATATATATATATATATATATATATATATATATATATATATATATATATATATATATCACACAATTAGATACAATGACTCTGAATATCTTAATCTACATTTGCTACGTACATGTACATCTGACAGCAATGACATACTGATTTACATTCTCAGATGGTAGCTCCCTCGAGCGAAAGATGAATAAAAAGGTCTAATGAACTCAGGAGAAACCGCAAGAGAACGAAGACTATAACCCTTCTATCCTCGTCTGAGCTCATACTATCCAGGAGGACGGGTTATAGCCTACGTCCTACATCCACGGGCGATCACTTCCACATCGCTCGTGCAGGAGCACCACACACACCTCGACGGGGGTTCCTCCACCGCCCATTCGTCTCTGTCTCGGCTGCTAATGCGCTCATCACCAGATGACAAATCGCCTGATAAAGCGCTGTGTGATCTGGCATTTAGCCGATGCTAAGATGATACACTGTGATTGTAATTGGCTCCTGTGGCACAGTGGGAACCCCGTCCCGATGGAGTGTCTGTGGATGGCGGTAGTGAATGAAGCTGTGGGTTTTGATGAGGTTACTCCACCGCTGCGGATGGGACGATGCCACTTCCAGGGTGTTGTTGAAACGAGTCAGTTGACGTAAAGAGTCTTTTGTGAGCAATATTCATGTCTAGCGGGAGAAGACCTAGATTTATAGTTTGAGAACTTGCAGCCCTGGAAGACCTAGATTTATAGTTTGAGAACTTGCAGCCCTGGAAGACCTAGAATTATATTTAGAGAACTTGCAGCCCTGGAAGACCTAGAATTATATTTAGAGAACTTGTAGCCCTGGAAGACCTAGAATTATATTTAGAGGACTTGTAGCCCTGGAAGACCTAGAATTATATTTAGAGAACTTGCAGCGCTAGAAGATCCAGAATTATATCTAAAGACTTTGACCTTGCAACCCCAACCTCCCAAAGTCTTTGACTCCCAATCAAACACCAGTGAGCAACAAAATTGTTCCTTTACCTCGTTAGAGAGAAATGGTTCTTCGCCATTCTCTGGAAGAGAACAGAATAGAATAGAATGGAGTCCTCCGAACGGGTTACTGGACTCGAACTCACCTCAGCTATGCCTGTCGGGATGACCGTCCACCGTTGCTTCATATGCCCCTCACAATGCAGTCATTAAGGCACAAGAGTAGTACCTTACACAGTGCAGAATACGAGGGATTCCTAAGCAAGGATAAATATATCTGGATGCTTTTTCTTAATTACAATTTATTGCAGACAGGAATCATAATCACTGCAAATGATGAATTCCATATTAGGTACATAACAGGATGAATAAAACAAAAAGGAAAAGACACGAAGCCATGGACGGTGGGAGACATTCGAGAATAATCACGTATACATTCGCTCCAGGACATCCGACTAATTACCCACTTCACTCTGCTTGTCAACTAGATACGATGATAGGATACCTCATTGTACTAATTTCTTGATTTAAGATTTTTTTTTCTTTCATAAATGTCTTGAAGTGAATACAGCATTTGGATTTGAATGGCTTGTTGGGTTTGGAAAATATCTTCTGGTCGTTTTTTTTTTTTTTCTCTGAGGGGGAAAGGGGCATTTTCTTTTTTTGTATTGTTGTCAGTTCTCCTTGGTAACAAAACTGTTGTCTACGATGCCTTCGGCTGTGCTGGTCTTACAGCCGAGGTCATTTTGCTGCGGAAGAAAATTCCTCGTCTCTTCTCTTTCTGCAGAATCTTCCTCACTTCATTCGAGGCTTCATCGCTTGCCAGTAGAATCTTCTTCACTTCCGTCGAGGCTTCATCGCTTGCTTGCAGAATCTTCCTCACTTCCGTCGAGGCTTCATCGCTTGCCAGTAGAATCTTCTTCACTTCAGTCGAGGCTTCATCGCTTGCCAGTAGAATCTTCTTGACTTCAGTCGAGGCTTCATTGCTTGCCAATAGAATCTTCTTCACTTCCGTCGAGGCTTCATCGCTTGCCAGTAGAATCTTCTTCACTTCAGTCGAGGCTTCATCGCTTGCCAGTAGAATCTTCTTCACTTCCGTCGAGGCTTCATCGCTTGCCAGTAGAATCCTCTTCACTTCAGTCAAAGCTTCATCGCTTGCCTGTAGAATCTTCTTCACTTCCGTCGAGGCTTCATCGCTTGCCAGTAGAATCTTCTTCACTTCAGTCGAGGCTTCATCGCTTGCTTGCAGAATCTTCCTCACTTCAGTTGAGGCTTCATCGCTCTCGCTCTGATGCTCTTTGTTGCGTGAGGGACAAAGTCTATCACGCCATGAACTTCTTCCCGTCTCATCCCACCAACACGCGCTTGACATAATAGCAAAGCTGTACTCGCTGATCTATTACTCGTACAGTTAAGGGCACTTTTTCCTTTTTCAAAGATAATACACTGACTTGCTATTAGTACACTGACTTGCTATTAGTACACTGACTTGCTATTAGTACACTGACTTCATCTTCAGCGAAATAATGATTGTGATTCAACCACTATTGAAGTCACTCTTTTCATCCCTTTTTTTTGTTCCAAAATTTCCTCCAATTCTCCATTGGATAATTTCTCATCTCTTCATGTCGACCTCTACATCCTCCTACTGAACCGATGTTGCTTCGTATTATTTTCTCGTGTGAGATCCTCAGAGTTCCCTCCAAGCTACAAGTGGGAGAAGATAATGGACCAGACGGTATTCTTGCCTTACGTCTTCAAAAGGGGTAATGGCTCCGAGCTACCACTGAAACCTCGACTCGTGGCAGGTGACTGGCTGCAGCTTCCCATAGTTTGTGTGTTGAGACCAACCACACGAGCATTGACCATTATGACACTTTCTTCTCTCCTGACATAGAGAAACTCTGGAGATTCTCTTCTCTCCTCTGTCTTTCTTTGTCGTTATCAGTTTTCCATTTTCAAATACCGGGTCTACAAACAGCTAAATGGCTCGAATTTATCCTTGCTCGTGTTGTTAACAAGTGAAAAAACTATGAATTCGATTCCTCCGACACACACACACACACACACACACACACACACACACACACACACACACACACACACACACACACACACACACACACACATGGAGATACAGGTACGCTCATTTCCCATGTTCTTTGTCCCTACAACTTTGACAACATCATTTCCTTCCCCACCACTAGAGCTCACAAGTAACAGAATGAACTACATTTCCCACGGATATACTTCAGACTAAAATATAGTCGTCATCTAAAAAAAACTCTCCACTGATAAATCTTGGAACCGCTACAAACGCTCGGTTTTTCTTCGCTTAGTTTGAACTGCGCTAAAACAGCGCTGGTAAACCCGAATGTGTGGATGGTGAAGTGCACAATCTTAACTGTGCGGGTCAAAATGCTGGCCTTGTACGGTTAAGTCTGAGTGAAAAGCTAAGCGTGTTATACCGGCCGTAAATGTAGCTTACATCAGACCCTTATCACCACCACAGTTTAGCTTCCTGGGCACTAGAGCTGATACATGCGTACATGACGCCAATACACGAAACTTGTAAAGAAGAGATGAGAAATTTATGAATATACGCAAAAGTCCAGAAATTCCCGAGTGTCTCTAACGTTCACTTGACGCTTGAGAATGCATCACCTGCTGACCTCCTTATACCATCCCGTGACCTTAAAGTTATACCAGTCGATTAGGCTAGAGGTTTTGAAGTGACGCTTAGAAGGATGCCAGCTAAGCTTACCTAAAGCGTTCTTGGACGACCCGACCTGCTCACGTACATACACACACGCGGGTTCTGAATATCTTTCTTTTTTTTTTTTTGCATCCAGCTAAATTAATTAAAAGATTGCCTTGACGGCTTCATTTCAAGGCCAAAATGGCTATAAATTACCTTTATCACCCTCCGAATAACACACTCACACACACACACATACACACACACACACACACACACACACACACACACACACACACACACACACACACACACACTACTCCCTGCCTCACTTCTTTTTTCCCCTACTCCCAAATTCATTAAGAGATTACTTTAATGGCATCGTTTCATGGCCCAGAGACTGATGAATTACCTTTATCTACTTACATCGCCCACACACGTACTATCTACACAGGTGCAGCGATGATGCTGACCACATCGCTACGATCTCAAGGTAGGCGGTTTGTGTCAGCTTCGCCAACTGGCACATTGATTTTCCGCCACAGACGAGAGAGAGAGAGAGAGAGAGAGAGAGAGAGAGAGAGAGAGAGAGAGAGAGAGAGAGAGAGAGAGAGAGAGAGAGAGAGAGAGAGAGAGAGAGAGAGAGAGAGAGAGAGAGAGAGAGAGAGAGAGAGCCCAACTTGCTGCATAAATAAGCACAGGTGGGTTTGAAGTGATCGTATGATATTCTTGGGGAGCCAGCGACTCCGGATTATATTAATCGGGTAATATTATCAGGATCTATAAACACTGAGTCGAGGGTGAGGGAGGATGGTGTGGCGAATCGAGTGGAGGGGAGGGTGTGTCAGAGGGGGATGGTTGCGAGCCCGCCCCCTAACCCACATCCATGGCCACCTCCCATCCCAATCTCTCTCTCTCTCTCTCTCTCTCTCTCTCTCTCTCTCTCTCTCTCTCTCTCTCTCTCTCTCTCTCTCTCTCTCTCTCTCTCCATCATCGCACGCCCACGTCCAACCCCAAGGATCACGTCAGTCGCTAAGTCCACACGATGTCTTCCCACACCAATGTATATATATGTGAACGTACACCGCACGACAGCGAACAACACAGCTCAATAACCTGAAGATATACCATAACAAAGTTAGAAGAAAGATATAAGACGACTGATGATACTGGCATGTGTACAACTTACAACCACTCCTCCTCATTAACGAAGAACAACCAAATGACACATAACACACCAACATTCTTTACGACTAACAAGGGGGGTTGAGCTAATGGGACTTATTACCTTATCACTCGTTCTTGCTACCGCCTCTGTTCGTCGCCTCTTACGACATCAGGAGATATGTGGATAGATCTCATCTATCAATTTTTTAAATGTAAGAAGAAAAGAAGATATTGGTAGGAACAGTAATCACAGTATTAGAAGAAGACAACAGAATCAGTAATAGCAATGGAAGCAGCAGATGAAGAAGAAGTAGTTGTAGTATTGAACAGAAAGAAACCAGGGTTAGCAGTGGTAGTAACCGATAGTGCAAGCAGATGAAGAAGAAGAAGTTGTGGTATTAAACAGAAAAAACCAGGGTTAGCAGTGGTAGTAACCGATAGTGCAAGCAGAAGAAGAAGTAGTTGTAGTATTAAACAGAAAGAAACCAGGGTTAGCAGTACTGGTAGTAACCGATAGTGCAAGCAGATGAAGAAGAAGAAGTTGTGGTATTAAACAGAAAAAACCAGGGTTAGCAGTGGTAGTAACCGATAGTGCAAGCAGAAGAAGAAGTAGTTGTAGTATTAAACAGAAAGAAACCAGGGTTAGCAGTACTGGTAGTAACCGATAGTGCAAGCAGCCGTCTATAATGTCATAGTATACGAACCCCTTCCCTCCCCCAAAAGAAAAATCAATCCAGTATTTCTCTTCCAAGGCTGTATATCAACGGTGGGTGAAGCTCCTCCCTTTGTGGCTGTGAACCATCTTCCAGCTGGTGGGCCACTCGACGTATGAATGACATTTACGGCCCCATCTGTCACAAGAAACCCCCCCCCCCCTCAGTCGTCGCCACTCCATGGTGGTCTCAGAGGGTAAGTGAATCACTGTGTTGAATCGGGAATAAGACTTTATTTTGCCGCCATGTGTCTCCATGAGACGATGATTCGTGTCGCGATTCGCTGTCTCATTCGTCGGCTTCGGATTTCTCCTGCAGTTCCAGTGAATTAGATCAGACTGTCTGGTGGCCACTTCTTGATCACGATTCTCCTCTTTTATGTAAATGTATTGGGTCGTTGTGCTTTTATATTGTTCGACTGGAGCTGTTATTTACGAATGAAACATCAGAGATCCCTTTAGGTTGATCTGACACTTGGTCAAAATTCGCTGGGATCATAAGATTTAAGATAATGGGCTTAAGTTATATAACCAAGCCACTGTGTGGGTCTTGCAAACATTTGCATGGACATATCTCACCCACTTGCACGTTATGCTTTAATTGTGCTGGTAGATTTGTCCTTCACATTAGACTATTTGATTGTCATACCAATGTTTTCCCAGTGGGCATATGACGTACTAAAATAACACTTTCTGTTGGATTTATTAAAGTGATCGAGGAAGGAGAGGAGAAAGTAGAAATTAATCAGGGCTCCGTAGGCGTTTGTAGGCTTGCTTCTTAGACCTGGAAAAAGTATAGAAGACGTGAGGAGGAAGAGAATTCCAAAGCTTACTTAACAGAGGGAAAAGAGGGAGGTATCATAACGGTCAATTCTCGAGTGACCAGGTCTTCTCACAGAATCTGTGGGAAGCTGCAGCCAGTGGGACGCATGCAGGCATCTCATGATTACAATGCCCAAAATCACATTTGTAGAACAGAGAGAGAGAGAGAGAGAGAGAGAGAGAGAGAGAGAGAGAGAGAGAGAGAGAGAGAGAGAGAGAGAGAGAGAGAGAGAGAGAGGGGGGGGGGGGCAACACGGCTCTCTTCAGAGAGGGATGGTTGAAGAAAGGTGATGCCAGGAGACATAATGACACAGAAGGCTTTTGATCCCACTCTGGGTTATTGTAGAGAGGTGAGGGGGAATAGCTGGAGACTGGAAAATCTCTCGAGTCGAACTAAGGAAGGGAAATTTGACTTATTATCTCTACCATTTTTTTTTCACTCTTGATCCTCTTTTCAGTTCTGGTTCTCTCCGTTACTACCTGAAAGATTCGATGATTGGTAAACGAATCCCTGTTTAACTGGATGCAGTTGCTTCATTTCAATCCGATGCTTCATTTAAGCAGTGTCTCTGAAGCGGTCATATTCAAACATTCTTGGTATGCTGTCCTCGTTGTTTGTATTTCTCACATATGATGCACATAAATAAAGTGATTAAAGCAGGTTCTTGTGGTGCCATTGTGTAGCCTGTTTGGAATTCTGTAAGCCAGGCTGCCCTTGCCACCCTCCATTAACCATAAATGATTTTATTAGATACGTCTTCACTTCTGAAGCCATCTTTTTTATACCACTGTTAATTCGTTATTCATTGGGTTGATAAACCCACTGATAGGCCAGAGTTGTAGTGGGCGTAGCTTTACATCTTATACTTCACTGGGGCTCTCTGTGGGTATAGAGGGCTCGGGACGCGACGGAGACAACCTGCAGCAGGCGACTGCGAACTGCTTTGCAATCACAAATATCGAAGACAGGAAAATGATATTGGAGTGTGAGAAAATGATTTCGACCATCAGAGCTACTGGCAGTCCACCTTTAATCTTAATACCTGATCCTCGAGCTGGTCGCCACTGGAGCATAAAAGCCTCGTAATTTCTTATTCAAGCTATGGGATTATCGTCCTTGGTGTTGCCTAGCCACCTGGGTGAGAGCAGACATAAAGTGCCACTCCCATTAACCCGTCTTTCTTCAAGCGTTTATGCGCAGTTCACATACCTTGGTTGGCCGTGGTTGCACATACCCTAGGAACATATTGTTGCACATCATCTCATAGTGACTTATAAGGATCCCAGGTAAGATGTCTCTGTTCCTTGGGGGTTGAGGGAGACTCTCTCGAGCAACCGTGTTCATTCACTCCAGCTGTCATGAGTAGTGTACACCATAAACCACAGCAGTGGGACCTTAACAACCTTCCATTCCTCGGCCACACCCCTAATCTTAATATCTCTTACTTTCTGCCGTTCTCAACTCAGTCTCTCCTGTCATCTCATCACACATGCCTCGCTTCCAATCTCACTCACTTTCGTCACCCCCCTCTTACCACTCATAACATATGCTTTTTCACCCAAATCCTCTACAAACCTTCAACCTCTCCTTCACCAAGTAATGATAAAACTACAAAAAAAAGTATTAGAAGTCTCGACCTTATGGAGCTTTTTACTGAACAAGGACAAACTATTCCACAGTATTGGGTCGACTATGTCACGCTGTTAATAATCATCTCCAATCTATCAATTACTCCCAGCAAATCCAGCTTGTTTGTAACCCCGTGTGATTAATATAAGTCTCTGAGGGGTGTTAGTTTCTTTGTTTATTCAGCACAAATCCAAGACAGAGTTCAAGTATCTAACACAATGTCTCTTTATCGACAACAAAGAACCAATTGTAAAACGAATTTTGGTCCTGTGTGCAGTCCCTCCACTAACCACTCCCTCTGAATCTGATTGTATTACATGACAATACGTCCGTCGGCAGGTGTTCACATTATGTACATATCTGTTTCTTCTCAAAGAGAAATTCATCATGTAATCTGATTTGGGAGGTACGTTGTAATCGTGCCGTCGCTCCAGCTCAAACAGTTATCTTAACCGATCCACTGGTACCAACATACCGGAGTTAATAGTTAGAAATGCGTTCAACATAACTGAACTATATATATACATATATACATACATACATATATATATATATATATATATATATATATATATATATATATATATATATATATATATATATATATATATATATATATATATATATATATATATATATATGTATATATATATATATATATATATATATATATATATATATATATATATATATATATATGATATGATATATAGGAAAGCATTGCTTAGAAATTGAAATTTCTTCACTTTGTTCTTTGGATAGTTCTCTCATCACTCTTAATGAACAAGTCCACTAAAAATAATCACTTATCGGTGAACGAATAAATGAAATGAATTCGGTGTTTGCATAACTGAATTTATCATATACATCAAGAACTTGGATTTTGCCTACCCCTTTCCTTTTTTGCCTTCGGATGTGCATCACTGGCCACGTGCATGTGACCCTCATAGCCTGAGTGTTCGTCATACATTAGACTCATCGCTGTGATTCGTTTTGATCAAGAACTTGCGCGGCTCCTCATCTCAGGGAGGCACTGAAGCGGTCCCAGGTTGATTAAAACACTCAAGCAGACCATGTACGTGGGTTACGTGGAATAGTTATTCATTTCCGTCAGGACAAACCCGGTTATGCTGTCCCTTACTCCGTGGGGCCTGTTTGCGATCATGCTGGTCCTTTACTCCTTAGGGTCTGTTCGCGATCATGCTGGTCCTTTACTCCTTAGGGTCTGTTAACGATCATCCTGGTCCTTTACTCCTTAGGGTCTGTTCGCGATCATGCTGGTCCTTTACTCCTTAGGGTCTGTTAACGATCATGCTGGTCCTTTACTCCTTAGGGTCTGTTCGCGATCATGCTGGTCCTTTACTCCTTAGGGTCTGTTCGCGATCATGCTGGTCCTTTACTCCTTAGGGTCTGTTAACGATCATGTTGGTCCTTACTCCTTAGGGTCTGTTCGCGATCATGCTGGTCCTTTGCTCCTTAGGGTCTGTTCGCGATCATGCTGTCCCTTACTCCTTAGGGCCTGTTTGCGATCATGCTGTCCCTTACTCCTTAGGGTCTGTTTGCGATCATGTTGGTCCTCTACTCCTTAGGGTCTGTTCGCAATCATGCTGGTCCTTTACTCCTTGGGGTCTGTTTGAGGGGACCCTTCCCCTACCGTGCTGGTAGTATCAAAGTATACCCCCAGAGGGGCCCACGATTTTATGAGTCAGTGATCGTAACGTATCATAATGACAGATTCAATCATCTTTCTTCACCGTAGTTATGTACCGACGCCAGCTATGCCAAGGATGCGACTAATATGCTTGGAACAAATAGTTATTACTTAATGAGGCCTCATGAAGACATCGCATTGCCCTTATGGGTTGTGGGTATTGTTTTGCCAGCAAACTGCGAGATATTGCGAGGAGAATTAGTGTCTTCTCTACCGGCTTGTGTGATGCCGAAACCCCGACAGCGTGGGAGAGTTATGAGTAAGTGGTACCGTCAGGCACGTTTCATTAAGGTATTATTTCTGAGTCTATTTTTCGCCTCACGGGGAAGAAGTGTTATTCAGCCACTTCTTCCAGGGTTCAGTTGGCGGTGAGGGTAAAGCCCCAGCGTCTGAATCGTAGCCATGGGCTCTCTAGATTCCTCTGGACTGGAGATAACAAATTGTCCTTCCATTTCCCCTTTTTCTTTTGACAATTGTCCTTCATTATCACTGTTAGACGTGTATGGTTTTCCTACAATCTGTCATGCGGGGAAAGTGTTTGGTGATGTGAAGCATTTCAGTGATGATCATGATGCAAAACCGTTTTTCAACTACTCTTGTCATCTCAGCTGGACACTTATAATCTGATATAGTGTGGGAAGGTGTTGTGAGAGTCATACGTGGTGCAGTAGGATCATTCATATATATATATATATATATATATATATATATATATATATATATATATATATATATATATATATATATATATGAACATAAAATATTTTGCCATTGCGCGCTCGAGAGTCGAACCCAGGCTACTTAGAACTACAGGCTGTCAGCGTTACCACTGGACCACCGACGGGACACAACCTCTCGTATCTGGCCTGTGTCCTCCTCCGTCCCCACAGGGAGTGGGGCACGGCACTAGAAGTGTAAATAGCAGCAGTTCCAAACTAATAGATCTTCGCCCCATCGTTGCCTCCAGTGGTACGCTGTTCGTCTGCTCTTTTCGATAGCCTGGGTTTTGATTGACTCAGTTTTCCAGGACCCTAAGAAAGAGCCAAACTTGGATAGAAACATTTTCCACATATACTCAGTCATTTGTGTCTGATGGTATCTGGCGGGCAGACATAAAAGAAAAATCTCTCTAGTCAAAATAAAACAAAGTCTCTTTAATGTGGGAACTCTGTGATGGGAGTGGGAGGAGTGCCTGTGGTAACGGCGAAGGAAGCCGTTGTGAAAGTGGTGAGAAACGAAGTGGTCAAGCTAGTGTGAGGAGGCGAGAGTGGATATCGTTGTGGTGATCGTGGTTGTCATGTTGTGGTGATCGTGGTCATGGTGTGGTGATCGTGGTTGTCATGTTGTGGTGATCGTGGTTATGGTGGCGGTGGTGGTAGGATGTGGTGGTGGGATGGGAGGTGGGGGTTGAGGGGTTGTAAAAGCAACCAATGGTGGCTGGTGATTGGCTGTGGTAGTCCTGGTGAGTGGTGGTGGTGGACGGCTGTGGTGAGTCCTGGTGAGTGGTGGTGGTGGTGGTCGGTTGTGGTAGTCCTGGTGAGTGGTGGTGGTGACCATAGGCAGGTGTCAGGGGGGTAAGAAATGGTAGCGAAGTCGTCAATTGCAATTCGAGTGGCTAGGTTATGACGGAGGTGGTAGCTGCAGCGTCCGAAGGTACTGGTGATAAATGATGGTGATGGTGGTAATGATGGTGATGGTGGTAATGATGGTGATGGTGGTAATGATGGTGATGGTAGTGATAGGGATGGTGGTATCTGCAGTCATGGTGACGGTGGAAGAGAGTTTAAATGGTGAGTGTGTTGATGTCGTTGTCATCAATCCCGCTGTGTCCCTGGTGGCTTGGATGGTGATAGTATAGGTGATGGTGAAGGAGGTGATGATCATGGTGATGATGGTGACGGTGATTTGGACAGTGATGGCAACATTGGTTCTATTCACAGTGGCCGTCAATGGTGCGTGTGATCTCGTTGATGACGTAGAGTGGTCGTAGTAACGCTGATGCTGAAACGACTGACGTCATTGGATGATAGTGATGATGATGGTAGTGATGGTGCAGACGGGAGCGCCAGGGAGTGGTCGATGGCCATAGTGATGGGTGTTGTGTCACCTGTGGTTGGGTGATGGTGTTGTCCAATCGTCACGGCAGTGATGGTGATGATCCTAATTATGTCCATGATGATATATGTATGACGCGAGGAGGAGGAGGAAGAGGAGGAGGAGCAAGCGGAACTGAGGTCTCTGCTTTGTTTCCAGGATCTGCCGCAAAGACGAGGTCTTGCGTGTTGGAACTGAGGTCTCTGCTTTGTTTCCAGGATCTGTCGCAAAGACGAGGTCTTGCGTGTTGGAACTGAGGTCTCTGCTTTGTTTCCAGGATCTGTCGCAAAGACGAGGTCTTGCGTGTTGGAACTGAGGTCTCTGCTTTGTTTCCAGGATCTGTCGCAAAGACGAGGTCTTGCGTGTTGGAACTGAGGTCTCTGCTTTGTTTCCAGGATCTGTCGCAAAGACGAGGTCTTGCGTGTTGGAACTGAGGTCTCTGCTTTGTTTCCAGGATCTGTCGCAAAGACGAGGTCTTGCGTGTTGGAACTGAGGTCTCTGCTTTGTTTCCAGGATCTGTCGCAAAGACGAGGTCTTGCGTGTTGGAACTGAGGTCTCTGCTTTGTTTCCAGGATCTGTCGCAAAGACGAGGTCTTGCGTGTTGGAACTGAGGTCTCTGCTTTGTTTCCAGGATCTGTCGCAAAGACGAGGTCTTGCGTGTTCTTCTGCCAAGCCTATGGGAGGGATGATGCATTACTCGTCTACATAATCACAAGTGATGAACAGGACAGAATGAATGGGGGGGAAAAAAAAACCCTCGCCATAGAAGGGATCACACTCACTTCCTGACTGGCTCCCTCCTTCCTCCTCGAGAACCCGTCATCTCCACCGCCTGAAATGGGTTGGGTAATGCACTCTTACTCGCATTCAAGCGCCGAGCGTTTTACGATACCCCGTAATTCAAACCCGTGAAGGAAATGTGACAATGATGTGGTGATAACATCTTTCCTTTCCGCTAGTAATGATGCTTTATCATGGGGCAGGGCGGTGATTCTTAGTGTTATTGCACCTTGCAGATTGAATTCACACACACGCACACACACACACACACACACACACACACACACACGCACACACACACACACACACACACGCACACACACATTTCCCGTGTTGTTATGGGTATACACTAGAGGCACGTATCATAGTCCAAAGTTAGATGAGACGACAATATTTCGTGCTAAATTACGGTCTTTGGGGGAGAGAGAGAGAGAGAGAGAGAGAGAGAGAGAGAGAGAGAGAGAGAGAGAGAGAGAGAGAGAGAGAGAGAGAGAGAGAGAGAGAGAGAGAGAGAGAGAGAGAGAGAGAGAGAGAGAAAGAGAGAGATGATTTACTTGCCACGACTTTCTGTCGAAAGACAGGGCTAGCGAGTGGTGTTCACCGCAGGGAAAAAAAAAAAAAATATGTCAAGTTACGATGAACGAATCTTGTGAGTTACGCGTTGTCGAAGGTGATGATGCCTATGACATGGAAGAAACAGCATGTTTGTGGCCCGATATCCACCAACTCACGGTGGGTGAAGCAGAAATAAAAGCCAAGGGAGTGACACTTGACAGTCACTGAAGCGCTGTCATACCGGGCGGCCAGCAATGACCCTCCCAGATATCTACCCAGAGAGAGAGAGAGAGAGAGAGAGAGAGAGAGAGAGAGAGAGAGAGAGAGAGAGAGAGAGAGAGAGAGAGAGAGAGAGAGAGAGAGAGAGAGAGAGAGAGAGAGTTTACTGCTAACTGATGTGGAACATTTGACAGATCATTACTCACACAGCAAGGGGCCTTTATTGATGCCAATCTCATTATCAGTCATACGAGCAAAACTCAAATCCACCAACGGAATACCAATGAAGACTTATACAGCCACGGGAGGTATGAAATACGTTGACGTGATGGTATGAAACACGTGTAGGGGGAGCCACGTCGTGCAGACTGTCGAAAATGTCGTAAAGATGTACAGTTGAGGACCAAGTGTTCCGGGGACGTGCCTGGTGTCTTGGTATCCGCCTCGTCGAAGCTCATCCAAACCCACTGGTGCTGCCTCTTGGGACAAGACTCGGTACACTTACATTTACTGGTGTATATATATTTTCTTTCTTTCAAACTATTCGCCATTTCCCGTGTTAGCGAGGTAGCGTTAAGAACAGAGGACTGGGCCTTTGAGGGAATAGCCTCACCTGGCTCCCTTCTCTGTTCCTTCTTTTGGAAAATTAAAATTAACGAGAGGGGAGGATTTCCAGCCCCCCGCTCCCTTCCCTTTTAGTCGCCTTCTACGACACGCAAGGAATACGTGGGAAGTATTCTTTCTCCCCTATCCCCAGGAATAAAATGTATATATATATATATATATATATATATATATATATATATATATATATATATATATATATATATATATATATATATATATATATATATATATATATAAATCAGAGCTCACTCGAGGCCAAGACTAGGTCAAGAGAGGTGGCAGAGGATATAACAGGTTGCACTAGATAATACACATAGGTCAAATGATGGTATTTCAGGTTCTGCTGATTGATCATACATATGTAAGTCAGGTTATAGATCAGCCTGGAGATCCCAGTGAGCCAACTGCCGTGTCCAGGCTTCGAACACGAATGGGCCCGTCCATGAATCATAGTCAGCAATGCTAACGACATCACTGCGGAAGACCGTACTCTCTCACATAGAAATTCTACACAAAGGGTAAATACTTATATGTGTGTGTGTGTGTGTGTGTGTGTGTGTGTGTGTGTGTGTGTGTAGGGTATATGTGGACACCTGTCCTTGTGTAGGATCCCCATGTCTGAGCAGTCCTCCAACAGATACTTGAAGATATCCATGGGTGGGTGGCTGACCCTACACTGGACGACTCCCTCCGCCATATCCACACACACACACACACACACACACACACACACACACACACACACACACACACCTACCAAAGGCGAAGACGTGACGAATATGAACCCTTGAGCAGCAATCGCCTCACACTCTGCAAACACTGCATAATATGAGTAGGCATGAGCGAGATAATCTACACCTTCAACAGGCCCACGAACTGAGAAAGATTCAAGTTTTTTTCCCCCCTCTTTTTGAATCACTGTCATCGTGGTCTTGGTTTTTAATCTGTTGGCCTCTGAGATCAATAGTCCACTCCTCAAGACGCCTTGGACTGCCACGCACCTCGGAGTATGGACACAGTCGTGTCTGTGGATGTGGACATACAACCATCTGGTCGTGTAACTTAGACAGCTCTTTCTTTCTATGCATTGCTCATGAGTGAGAAGACCCATGTCTGCTTACCCGATCTCCCCGGGTCTTTCCTGGTAGGCAAAAACAGGAACCAGTAGGGACGCTTGGATTATCATCATCCCCTGTCGAGCATGGAGGTGTATCGATATGAAATAGTGCACGACATCGCCTTTATATGATACAGACATCTTCTTCCACTGGAAGGTGTAGGGAACCCCGTCACTTGTGTGAGAGACAGGAGCGCTAGCCACTCAGCCATTATTGAATACACAAAGAAATATAATCTAAATATTAGTGAAGGTCTATACAAATTGGATAGCTTTATTGTTGATAAAATTTGTAAACAATTGCCCTTCTTGTCCACATAATATGTTTATGATACGCATGTTGTCTGTCTTGGACAATCACGTGTTTACCAAATGCCGCCCTAGCTTCGCCTCTTCGTTGTATATCAACTGACTTATATTTCTTTAGCGCATCTCCCCTGATGATGTGATTATCATACGAAAGTGCACTTGGGAACTTATTGTGTTTCATTTTCCCCGTGGACTCATAGGAATATATATATATATATATATATATATATATATATATATATATATATATATATATATATATATATATATATATATATATATATATATATATATATATATATATATATATATATATATATATATATATGTATATATATATATATATATATATATATATATATATATATATATATATATATATATATATATATATATATATATATATATATATATATATATATATATATATATATATATTTTGCAGGACGGCACCATGGCGTTCAAGCTGAAGCCAAGTACCATGAATATTGTGATATACTTCACAGTTTATGTTGCATATTATCTCTCGCCTGCCATTGCCTTTCAACGCACGTAAGCAATAAAATGTCAAAGTAAGATATTATGGTTGGGTTCCCAAGCTATATATTCCTCCAGCCGTTACTAAAACCCATGTAATTAAACACATCGACAATGGCTTTCCACACTTCAGGAGATTTCTGGGCAATTCCGTCCCATGAGTGTCTTTTGATAGGGGTGTAAATCACGAGAGGCAATCCAATTCGACAAAGAAGAGTACCTTTGAAGAAAAAAAAAGAAAAGTGGTAATACACCTGGCGACCTTAAAGAATTCATAGCGTTTTCTTAAGTGATTTCTTTTCTCTTTACGAACGCAATGCCTAACCGGTGGCCATATATTTTTCTCCTGTCTATCACCCATCAAATGCTTTGGGAAAGGCCACTGTAGTGTGATCTCAAAGAGACTGGTGTTCGTTCTTGTTTAATGTGTGTGAGGAGGATTCTAGGTGTTAACTCTGAACCGTTTTGGTATTTGAGACTAATGAGTGTGTGGTTCTTGTGAGTTAACAATTAACAGTGCACTTCGTTGATGTTAACTTTGTGTGGTATGGCTCCTTGGTGATATCTGGTTGCGGAAGAAGATACGTTGAAGGCTACTAGTCTTATGCGAGGGTGTGAGTCCACAGTGTTTAATGGGACGAGGGTCAGGTTTCCTGGAGTTAATTGCTAAGTAACGTAAAAGATTAGCTTTCAGCTTTGTTATCTGTCAGTCCCTGTGAGGAGTGTGCGCTCTCTTCACTTACCTGGCAGTGAAGAGGGTCCTTGTCCCGCCTTTTTATTACGTTGTGACCGATTTGGTACAGAGGAACATATCCGGTTAAGGTCATCTCTGAGGAAAAGGAAGAAGAGTAAAAGAAAAAGCGGTGTAGAAAGTAATCAAATCTCCGCAAATGTTTGTAGATCTGACTCTCGTAAAGGCAGAAGGAGCGAAAGACGACGAAAGAGAGAGAGAGAGAGAGAGAGAGAGAGAGAGAGAGAGAGAGAGAGAGAGAGAGAGAGAGAGAGAGAGAGAGAGAGAGAGAGAGAGAGAGAGAGAGAGAGAGAGAGAGAGAGAGAGAGAGAGAGAGAGAGAGAGAGAGAGAGAGAGAGAGAGAGAGAGAGAGAGAGAGAGAGAGAGAGAGAGAGCCTCGACTGGGCAGTTTTGCATATAGACTATAGGAAGCAGTAGCCAGACCCTTGCCTCAGGTCTAACCCCTGACGTTCTGTATATCATGTGTTGGTCCTTAGAGTCGGAGATCCTTGGAGTTAATCGTGAGTAACGAAGAAAACTAGTTTGTTGGAAATGTAGAGAATTCTTGACATTGATTGTGTGCGATTTGAGCCCACATAGTTCACTGCCAATAATATAGACCCTTTATATCACTGCTAATGGTGTAGCTCTTGATATCACTGCTAATTGTGTAGCTCTTGATATCATTGCTAATGGTGTAGCTCTTGATATCACTGCTAATGGTGTAGCTCTTGATATCACTCCTAATGGTGTAGCTCTTGATATCACTGCTAATGGCGTAGCTCTTGATATCACTGCTAATGGTGTAGCTTTTGATATCACTACTAATGGTGTAGCTCTTGATATTCACCGTAAAGTGTGGAGATCTTAGGCAGCATGACTGTGAACGATGTAGGTCTCAGGCGTTAGCTCTGAAGGTTGTGGGTCGCCAGACACTCTCTGAGAGTCGTACAGGTCCCAGGTATCACTTGTGAGAGTTGCAGGTCCCAGGACTCTCTTGTGAGGTCCGTAAGCCCCAAGCGTCACTTGTGAGGGTTGCAGATCCCAGGGTATTGCTTGTGAGAGGTGAAGGTATCTGGTATTCATATAGGAATGTATGTCCCACCTGTGAGTGATGGGGGGGGGTCCCGAGCAATACCTGTGAGTAATGTACAGAAAGTCTTGTCAAAGTGGAACCTCAAACGCTACGAGCATTATGAAGTGTTTGTCCATATCATCTCCACCGCATAATGGTTGCCAAAGAGCTATACGAAGAACCACAAATACATCACATATTTCAATCAACTGTATATCCAGTGCAAAATCCCTACCTCTGGTGATAAAGAGTTTGTCAATGCGACGAAGATTCAGGTTTCGCTCGTCGAATTCCATTTCTCTGATGAGAAGAAATATGCTTGTAATCGTCAGGTCATCGGCCGCTGAAGGGTGACGGAGGCAGAAGTCGTAAAAGACACGTCCATCATCTCAAGAGAAATTATACAGAATATCTCATAAGAGGCGGTGTAATGAGATTCGTGGTGAATACATTATCATTATGCCACAAAGTCACATAAATACCAAAGCAGACATCCACTAGGAAATAGAATGAACCACATATTAACAGAACACGAGACTTGCACAAGAGACAAAACAAAAGAACAGTTCACACTCTGGTTGAGGTGTGTGTTTCAGAAGAAGCAGGAGAGAACTGGTAAACAAAGGCACGTACCACTAATTGTTTTATTTTGAGAGAACGTGATAATGGCAGGCGGTCTGATGACGACCTTGTGCGTCTCCCACGGGCCTGTGTGGGGCGTGTGG
>NC_092246.1:10289564-10417064 GCF_036320965.1 Panulirus ornatus
CAATCGCTTCAGCAACCGACCTTGGATAGCTACTTAAGGCAGCGTTAAAGTCACCGTAATTTCAGTGGCTTACAGACTTTTGGAGATCTGCTGGGGATGATGGCAAGAAATCGGGCTAAGACAAAGGCCTTATGGACAGTCAAGACGTGCATCCTTGTCAGCTGACATGCTACCTGGCAGATGTAATGGCACCATATCTCTTCCTTCTCGTCTCATGCAGAGGACCACCACCACATACTCCTACCACGAGAGCTGATGTTACTCAGGATCTCTCTCTCTCCACAGACCCCTGCATCTCAAGGCCACGCTACATCCTGTAACATGGGAATGTGGAATTCTTCTGACTAAGAATTTCCTTGATGAGCCTCTGCTCTCAGTGATATAACCTTAACAAAGCGGAATCTGACAAATACATATATATATATATATATATATATATATATATATATATATATATATATATATATATATATATATATATATATATATATATATATATATATATATATATATATATATATATATATATATATATATATATATATACATATATATATATATATATATATATATATATATATATATATATATATATATATATATATATATATATATATATATATATATATATATATATATATATATATATATATATATATATATATATATATATATATATATATATATATATATATATATATATATATAATGTACGTCATTTAGTGATGACATAAAATACCTTTTCATATAAATGAGTAAAAAGCAACTATACAGAGAGTTACTCACCATTGTTTATAAATCATGATAAATACTCAAAATGCTGATGCATTGTCATCATAGAGAAGCGATTAGTTTCAGCACAAGTCTAAATTACGACAGAACTACCAAAGGTACAAATATCTAGAGAACATACAACCCATAAATAAGAACTGGAGATAATCAAGGAAATAGGATGATAAAGTGTTCTAACTTCTATGGGTCATTTTCTAATCATTTTCGATTATTCTGATTATCACTAATTTATCGTATATTACCATGAAATTGTGCTTTGCTCTCCTACAATATTCATTTTCTCATCCGTAGACAAAAAAAATCCCAACATATACAGTAAATGCTCCACAAGCCAATTTTGGATTACTACTTGGTAATGCGTTAAAGTCACTAAGGCTATAAGTGGCGTGTAGATTTTTGGAGATTTGCTGTGGAGGTTTGCACGCTGTGGGGCTAAGACAGAAGCCTTATAGACGGTCAAAGTATGCACTTTGTAGACTATATGGTAGCCTGCATTCCGTATGTTCTGCAGTGACAAATTCTGTCTATTTAAAAAAAAAAAATATTCAAGTTTACTAAGGTTTATCATCATTCTGTTAATGTCTCATATAGACCTCATTTTCTTACCCTTCTTATTGCTTATAGACTCAGCAGATCCATGAATCATCACGCATCTCCTACTTTATCTAGTTTTCTATCTATATATTGTGTGTTACTGTCTTACTTTCGTTTCCACATATACCTTGTATTCATCTCCACCACAGGGGAAACATGCAACACGATCCTCACTGGCTGCCGATCTCGGCTGCGTCTTCTATCAAACGTGTCACCATCTTCCTACCATTTGTCAACAGCAGATGGTGTTCTCCAGAGGCCACTCAGCAAAGACCACAAGCCGGCACCAACGTTATTTAGAAACTGCCAAGAAAAAAAAAAAAGACCTTTCCTCTCTCTCTCTCTCTCTCTCTCTCTCTCTCTCTCTCTCTCTCTCTCTCTCTCTCTCTCTCTCTCTCTCTCTCTCCCTCCGCCTGCGGAGGGGTCAGACTCCTCCCCCTCCCCCCCTTGGACACACAGTCAAAGGGCCATGTCCATTGCACACGGTCAACATCTTCACTTCCATCTGTTTGAGGATCAGAACAATATACACTACAACTGTCCCCCTGAAGGAGTTGGTCAACCTTTGGCTCCGACGGCAGAGGGTGAGGAGGGGAAGAGAACCTGGCAAGGGAAGTTCGCTTGGTGGTCCTTACCCGCCGGGAGGGAATATCTGTTCATGAAAACGTTCTCTTGTGCCGCGTTGAGAATATTACATAGCTTTCAGTCACAGTAATATAGATCAGTGGTGTATATATATATCTTTATATATCTATTATCCCCCGGACCACCAATTTCTATGAAAGAATTCCTGATATTTCCAAGGATCTGTCTCAAGGTTTTTGACGCCCAAGGCTACTTATAGTAGCAGGGAAATGTAGACTCCTTTGTGACTTTCTTTGACGAGACTGCCTGTAAAGTCATCGATACAGACTTAACGGAGGTGACTTCTCTCTCTCTCTCTCTCTCTCTCTCTCTCTCTCTCTCTCTCTCTCTCTCTCTCTCTCTCTCTCTCTCTCTCTCTCTCTCTCTCTCTCTCTCTCTCTCTCTCTCTCTCTCTCTCTCTCTCTCTCTCTCTCTACTTATCCTTTGACATGTCTCTGCCTCCATGCATGTACAAATGCAGAGATAATTCCCTTAATTTCTCTCTGACAAACAAACATACACTCTGCAAATAGATGGCATTGAGCGGGTCTCTCCTACGCTTGTGGATGCCTGCTACCCAACCATCTCTCTCTCTCTCTCTCTCTCTCTCTCTCTCTCTCTCTCTCTCTCTCTCTCTCTCTCTCTCTCTCTCTCTCTCTCTCTCTCTAATGAAGCAGCTGGAACCATGAGTCGTCAGCGTATTACTGACGCTGATGATGAGCGATCACTTCATCTAAGAATAAAATACGCAGGAACCTTCAGACATAAATGGGGAAATTTTGCAGGCAATGCATTTTGTTCCGCTGTATCTGGCCGTAACGAGCGAGTGAAACTGTGCTAATCAAATCTGAGTATCAAACACTCCTTATTGGAAGAGATGGACCTGGAATTACCAGGTAGGTTGATACTTCCACAACAGATCACTAAAGTCTACACAGAGCTTGATAACCAAGCACCACTTGGTGGGGGTTGGGGTCTTGTAAGTGTACATCAAAATATAGAGGAAAAGCAAGAGCTTCAGAAACCTTTTTTGTTCGTTTTAGCTGTGGATGACTTCTGCGATACGTCGACCAAACCACAAGTTAATAACTCATACACGGTATAATGAAGGTCTTCGTTACAACTTACACCTTGTGTCAGAGATCTTCCTTTTTCTTGAAAGATTTCTTCTGAATGCAGAAGCATGGCGGAAGATTATGCCATTCTGAAGTTAGTAATCTTAACGCGTCTGATAAACAGAAAATGGAAATATATGGGATGGAATCACAATAAGAAAATGATAAATGCCTTCATCATTACATAAAACAAAGAGCGTGTTGTTTATAACTCAAGGGACCGTGTGCCTCTGACTGCGAGATAGTGTCAGTAATAACAATGATTAATGTTCAGCTAATTAAGCTACGCCTAAAGGCTGAGAATATGCAGAAGTAATACTTTATAACAGTGAATGAACAGGCAGTAAAACGAGGCATTATAAACATGATAGTTGCTGTTTTAATTCCTTTGTATTTCTTTGTAATGTTGAGGTGGGCTGATAGAAAAACCTCAGAAGTCAGAAAATTATATATACATATATATATATATATATATATATATATATATATATATATATATATATATATATATATATATATATATATATATATATATATATATATATATATATATATCTGAGTGGACGACAGATGTCAGTACTCCACATGTATATGTGTGTGTGTGTGTGTGTGTGTGTGTGTGTGTGTGTGTGTGTGGTTTCGTCGGACATACAGGTGTTTTGGTGAAGATAAAACAATAGAAAACGGCGATGTGCACATAGCAACTTCTCACTGGATTCGCATTTATAGCCTCCATTGTCTCCCAAGCCACTTTTGCAGAATGCGTCTTCACTTGAAGGCTACTACACCACACGGTGTCCCAAACCTGTTATTACAGAGTAACCCTGGTATTAGTGTGTTACAATTGACGTATGTGGTGGCTATAAAGAGTTGGGACATGAGCTGGAACATAAGGATGATAACCAAGAAAGGCTTCATAGAACCTTCCATGGACCTTGGCTACAATAATGTCTCTGAGCTTCTACTGAATTACGGGAAGTTTTTATTCCATTTCCAATTCCCCCTCCCTGCTTATATCAACAACCTAGTGTGTCGGTATATAGTGAGGGGGTGGATTGGTTTTTCCATGAGGTTTGCTGTATCTATATTTCTTCGTATGGTTTGATGTGGCAGGGTAGGTTTCCAATGGACAGTTATCATAAGAGAGGGCGTGATTTGCGAGCCGTAGCTTTTATCGTTCACGCACCTTCACTGGAGGCGAGACGAGACATCTCCATCAGTAGATCAATGACTGACGTCTCGAGTGACGTGTGCAGATGCAAGCTGTCTCTCTCCCCTCTCCCATGACGTAATCGTAATCAGGTTGCAAGTATAGTTTCTCCAAATTCCAGTACTACATCTTCTTTTTTTTTCCTTTTTTTATATAAATCTGGCCCATTTACACCGAAATGACTCTTCATTACACAGGAAAATGGCAATAAACCAAAATAAAACATAGTCAAAAGGAATTAAAGCAATTTAGGGACCTGATGAGGATTTACGACCTTGAGATTATATACCTGAGGTAGATAAATATTTAGCCAGTTTCTCTCCCGTCCGCGTTTAATAGAAGGTTAACTTACGAAGGCAAAAAGACATACCAAAACCACCTGCTAAGGTACTTACGTTTCCGAGGATGATCAAAAAAATGAAGGCTGGAACGAAACAAGAGTAACACGTCTTTATCACCCTGGATTCCTGTATCATCAAGAAGGAATTGACTATACGTGCACTGGAATAAGTACTAGCATAAGAGTGGTATAGGGCAGCTGCTGACAGAGGCCAACAGCGTTGACACGCTCGTACATCTTTTTCTTAGTGGCAACCACCATCATGTACTTGGGTCACTCCTTCCCATCTGTTGAGGAATAGGTCAAAGATCACGGAGCTGGAAACCAACGATGCAAGAATGAAGTTACGGGGGAGAACAAGGGGATCTGAGTGACTGCTGCTTTAGTGGGAGTTTTAAGGTGTTGCTGTGGTTTAGATGTGATTGCTGCTGTAACTCCCTGATACTATACAAAGGGATTCGAGCCACAGTAGACCATTAGGTTCTTTCAGTACTGTCTGTGATATCAGTGGAGGCCAGAAACATAGAGCATGATGTAGATGGGGTAGCAAAGAAAACAAATTGAATGAGAGAGAAATACTCGTGCAATTTTTTTTTTTTTTTATTCTTTAACTATCATGACACAAATGAAGTTAGTCGTGGACTTGAGAGGAGGTAATCTTACAGGTCTAGTATTAAACATATTTACGGCGTTGTTTTCGCCTACTCTTCCTGACAAATCATATAGCCCAGATACTGAGGTCTGTGGTAATGTGGAGGGGAGTATTGGGTTGCTACGATGATGGTCTGAGTAAGGAATTGGGAGGTTATAGTGATCTGATGGGAGTACAGGCACACACTGTTGGGCATGGGGAAGGGAGTGTTATTTTGGTCTGATGGACACACTTAGTCGCTCTGATGATCTTATGAGGGACTAAGATTATGTGATGGTTTAAGATAACAAGGTAATTATGGCTTTGCTGTTGTGGTCTGTTGGGCTACTGAATGGTTAAGGGAGGGTAATGGGGCTTCTCTTGTTTTAGTGCGTACTTACATTACGAATCTTTTAATCTTTCATTTAAGTCTTTCGATCATGAGTCCATTGATCTCGTCACATCTGAATCAAGCTATCAGAAATATATACCACCGCTGTTGGCCTCTGGTAGCAGGTGTTCAGTGCTATTCCTTCCGTGCAAGTCCTTCATCCAAGAAACGTGCAGCCACGGCTTCTTAATGATACAAAAATCCTTTGTGATAAAAACGTGCTGTTCGTTTTTGGTTCCAGCCCTGTTATTTTTTTTTTAATTATCCTTGGAATCACTAATGGCTAAGCAGGTAGACGGGAGGAGTTGAGTTGCTCTGAGGTATTTTGGTCACGAACGCTGCCAAGAAATAATAGCAGTGAGTACCAAAACATAATGGTAGCGCCACCCGGAATTATCCTCACTGGAATTACTCTCCGTGGTGTTAGAATTATCATCGCTGTTAGTACATTATCTTAGAATTACTCTCCGTGGTGTTAGAATTATCATCGCTGTTAGTACATTATCTTAGAATTACTCTCCGTGGTGTTAGAATTATCAACACTGAAGGAATATTATTTTGATATTGGAATGATCTACGCCGAAATTGCGTACCCGAATATTGGAATGATCTTTAAAGAAATTGTTTTTCCATTGTATCTTTTCCATTTGACACACACACACACACACACACACACACACACACACACACACACACACACACACACACACACACACACACCTCGTGTATGCTTGCCTCATTTGTACCTTATTTGTCTATCTTTCGTCCCGTGTTAGTAACTAAGACGTAGCCAGGCCCATAACACACTGGCTGCCCCCCATATATCACAGGAACATCCGGCTTTGTCTAATGGACAACCATTGTCCGCTCTGATGAGTTCGTTAGACATCCTGCGGTCTGACTTCAAACACGGAAGCCTTTCATTTAGCTCTCTGTGTAATCTAGAGCTTATAACCACGAACGAAGTGGTTCGTTAACTATCTCGTGAGGGAATACGAACGAGGAAAATAACAGCCAGTTAACATACGACGTGAGGTAGTCTCATTTTCATCGACGTGACAGACGCTCCAGGTCAACATGACCAGCAGTCACAACTTATGACAAGGGTCGTGCCATCGTGATGTAAGGCTCACGGACAATAACAAGTGTTACCCACAGTGTAGGCTACGGGGGTAAACTCTCTTCACTTCACACTCCGGTAATCAACCTTAAAGGGAACGCCGTCAGTTCTCCGTGATAAATCGCTCCCCAGTGGACGCGAGAAGGCGATGACTTATCATCATGGCAGTAGCCACAGCAGAGGACACACGGGCATTGTTTGTATATGAGCCGTACTGGTGATGTTCGCGTGGAGACGAACCAAAAAGATATATTCGTCCTATGAATCCAATGCAGATATACTCTTCATAGGTCCTGGGAGGGAACGAAGTCATAGTGAAATGCAAATGGTTATAACGTAGAACTATTTAAATCTATCGATATTTGCTAGAATAAAGGTGCTTATGACCATTTAAGTAGTGAAATTCAGAGAGCGTTAGTGATGAGTCATCTTGTTAATTGGAGTATGTATGGACCCAGTAGAGTGGTTCTGTATCACAGCCCTTCAGAGCAAAGGTCAAAGCACATTCGACAAATCACGCACAGTTTCTTCAGTGCTTTACCATAATTCACCATCAAACACTGGCTCTGCTGCAGGAGAGAGTTCACTCACAGCCGCAAAGGCAGGTAAGCACGCTGGTGGGGTGAGGCCACTCACTCGCGTGTGAAGTTGACCAAAAGACAGTCGACTGCAGGGAATTCCAGTCTTGCGTCTCGCTCGCCAGGTGTACCACGTAACCAAACGGGAGAGAGAGAGAGAGAGAGAGAGAGAGAGAGAGAGAGAGAGAGAGAGAGAGAGAGAGAGAGAGAGAGAGAGAGAGAGAGAGAGAGAGAGAGAGAGAGAGAGAGAGAGAGAGAGAGAGAGAGAGAGAGAGAGAGAGAACGCTGCCTTTAACTGTAAGATAGAGTGAAGTATGATACCCTGGTCAGTCAGAAAACCATGTTATAGAGAAGCCAAGGAAATCAAACAAACTCATCCGGATTTGCGCCGGTAAAGAAAGCAAGAGGCAAAGACCGTATATTTAAAGACCGACATAGTAAGTATACTAATATAAAAAAGAGCATTGTACTGCTGAATACTCCGAGGGGTGCGGGAGAGAGACGATGATTAATTTGTGCAAGAACGGTAATGGCAATTAAGATCAAATCAAGGTTGTGGGTGGAGTGCACATTCTTTCGGCTCGGCCCCCTAAGATGACCACAGCTTTGTTCTGTGACCGTATTTTTTCATGAGCACGTCATCACCGTAAATCATATATAGATTTTTTTTCTGTGTGTGTGTGTGTGTGTGTGTGTGTGTGTGTGTTGAGCTCGTGCATTCATCATAGCTGTTTGGCGTCGAAAGGGATGATGATGAGGCGATAGCATAGCTACGCTCGTTCATAGCATGAACAACCGTTAGCCAATAGTTTGTTACCTGTGGATCACACATCGCCAGCGATGGACGCTTAAAATCTATGTGATTCAGATATATTAGCATTGGAATACTCAGTACCAGGCCTTGGTACACATAGATCAAGTCTGAATGCGTATTTCTAATAGGCTTATTCCAAGGGACTACTACACTATCAGGGCGTATCACCAATACATGGAAAAGGATTACTATGGTCTGGTGTAAACATATGAAGTACCCTGGGCTTGGCATAATTACGTCAGCTACTAAAGATGACGCCGGAACACTGTTACATCAAGTATTAGGGCCTTCACCAGCACACCAAGTATCAGAACATGGCACTACTTCATCAGGTATCAGGGTTTACATCACCAGTACACTAACCACTTGGACCTGACACCATCATATAAAGTTTTAGGACTGACACCAATACACTAAGTACTAGACTATGGTCCTAAGACACAGTAATGGTACAAGTTACTAAGTACCAGAACATGGTACTATTGCACCAAAAACACACTGGGACCTGGCAGATTATCCCTCCGCTATTCCCTCTATATGAATGCGCCGTCCAAAGGCAGCTCATCAGTTGTGGTAATGCGTCATTCGTACACTGCTGGAGAAGCTGTCGTCCAGGCGAAATGGGCTGTGTTCGTCAGCCATGAACCTCACACATCTTTAGCTCCAGTGATATTATAATCAGTGCTATGAACGTCGTGGTTTAAATGCTTTAGTCGTGATTTGCTTACCCCTAAACTCCTTTTTTAAGTTCTTTCTCTCCACCCTTCCCCGCCCCACGTCAAGCACTTGGTGTCACTGTTCAATAATCCAGGGGTCGTTACGGTACTTCTACAGCAGTCACTGTTGCCCCCAAATCAGTGAGGTGGTGGTCGAGTTCTGTAATGAGAATGAGGTGGCCACGGGGAGGTTGGTGGAGAGAGAGAGAGAGAGAGAGAGAGAGAGAGAGAGAGAGAGAGAGAGAGAGAGAGAGAGAGAGAGAGAGAGAGAGGAGTATCATTCATCGAGGAAGACGTGTGCGACTAGCGCTACGCGCTAACAACCCCTTTCCTCTTCGCAAATCCTCGATTTAGGTGGTTGTACGTCGGTAGCAGGTGTTGGGTAGGTAGGTAGGTAGTCTCTCTTTCTCTCTCTCTCTCTCTCTCTCTCTCTCTCTCTCTCTCTGCTTCCCTTCGGGCGTCCACTCTCGCCACCCGCCGCCGGCCTCCGCCTCCTCCACCATGTCTGCCACTCGCCTCCCTCGCCACACCAACCCGCGCCACTCAGCTTCCCCAGGTCCACCCCATTGTCCGGCCAGGCTATGGCTGAGTAAACACACCTCCTCCCACTCTCCCAGACCCGCCAGATAAGGTTTCATGGAGCTGTCACTCAGGTAAGGCCCAAGTGACATCTCCTCCGCTCTCGAGGAGCATCAAACTAATAATCAACAATACGCAGGTGTTTGAAATCTAAACTATCGGTAGGCACTTTGTCACGGATTATTTTGCTGTCGTGCTTCATTCCACTTCCCCTAAGTTGACGGGTCAGACGCTCGTTGCGTATTCTTTTTTTTTTTTTTTTTGCTGGATGGGCCGTGATATTTTTCCTTTCATGTTTTCTCGTTTTCTTTCGGTCGTTTCAAATACTTCATGTCTTGAAAATGTCGGAGTAATGGTTGTCGTCACAGCTGCTACACAAGTGGTTTATTGACGCCGGAGGCATCAGCTATATATATTTATTTATTCTATTTTGCTTTGTCGCTGTCTCCCGCGTTTGCCAAGGTAGCGCAAGGAAACAGACGAAAGAAATGGCCCAACCCACCCCCATACACATGTATATACATACACGTCCACACACGCAAATATACATACCTATACATCTCATTGTACACATATATATACATACACACACAGACATATACATATATACACATGTACATAATTCATACTGCCTTTATATATATATATATATATATATATATATATATATCACATATCTCATAATGCCCTTCAGCAGCAAGGATTCGAACCTCGGGCCATTAGCGTAGTGTGCGTACCCAGCTACCAAGCAAATGGTGCGAGGTCCGAATTCTTTCAGCTGGAGGACACTACGTGTTCTATGAAAGGGCGAGTTCATACGCAATATAAATATATATATATATATATATATATATATATATATATATATATATATATATATATATATATATATATATATATATATACATTGTAATGGTTAACGCTGTACTGAATCAAGTACAGACTATAAAAAGAGTCATTTCAAGAGAAAGCCTTCAAACAAAGATGGTGTGGTAGTCTAAGTATTACTGATGATCTTCATAATGGATGAAACAGGGACTGTTTTTGCAGCGTCTGTGCGAGCTTGGATTGGCTGGATGCCGTTGTGGTTTTGTCCCTGCAACTTGGTGGCGTGATGATGGTGGCGGAGGTGGCGGTGGTAGCGGAGTCTCTCAGAGGCAGAAGGAGGCGATGGGGGAGTGATGGAAATGGTGGTGCTGTAGCTGCTACCTAATGTGTTCGCTGCGGTCCAGGTGATGGTTTGGAAAGAGTCGGATGGCCCAGTGAGTTGAATGCTTCATGACAAGGTGAGGTAAGAGGGATGACTGATGATCTTGCTTCTTGTTCTCTTTTTATCCCTTTCCAATTCGCCGTGTTGTGTGGTGTGTGGGAGGGAGACATGGGAAGGGAAACATATAAACCCTGAACTTAGCGAGATCCAGTATGAGTTGTGTGTACATCCTTGACTTCAGGCGCAGGGAGACTAAGTGTGTTGAGTCGACAGAGAACACAAAGACAACAGCTGAGAGATTTGTTGATGGTACAGACGTGTGTTCTGTCCAAGTGTATTGCCTGGAGCAGTGATTTTTAGTCGGGGAACGCAAAGGGGTTTCCGTGAGCATCAGTGAAATGTCCCGCGACATTTTGTAACGTTCAGGAAAGACTTATAGCAATTAAGTCATTTTTGATTTACAAGTGGAGTTCCTGTACCGTGAGCTTTGATAATGGTTGCCACAGAATTGCCTATTGAGGCTATGAAATTTTTCTTAAGAATAAGGAGTTCCAGAAAAATGTTATATTCTTACTTAGAATATTTTTCTTGTCCAAGAAAAGATGGAGAAACGGTAGTCTAAAGTGCGTGTATGAAGCCTGGTGGTGGTAATAGCCTAGCCAGAGATTGAGGGGCTGAGTACAAGTGTGAATGAAGCTCATATGCATCAGTTTGATCTTCATTTAGTTGATGGTGACGTGGTTTAAACGGCTGCCACGTTTTGAGGGCTGTAGAGGGTGTTCTGGAGATCGACATAGTTTAGAAGAACTAATGCCACTAGTGGTAGAATCATTCAACCTCTTCCATCGAGAAGGTTGGTAAAAACCATCAATGAAGGATCCATCTTTGTGTTTCCCCTGGGACTCCACAGGTCAAGGACAGGAGGGTGGGAATGGCCCACTCACAAACGGAAGCCTGCAGACCATAGAGTGAGACCCCTGCCCGGCCATAACGGTGATGGAGTTTTTGATGATAACATTTTGGTGGATTAGGTCGAAAGCTTTGGTTAAAGTTAGCGAAAGTGAGAGCTACAGAGCTCTAGATGGCGATAGAAAGAGTTTAGAGAACTGATGAGATAGTGGAAGGTTGAAGGGGGTTATCATAGTATTATCACCAAACTGCAAAGACTGTGGAACGTGTGATGTCTGTGTAAGCCCCAGTAAACGCATAGTTTTCTAGTTTTCCGAGAGTAAGATGGAGAATCGGGTGATGACAGTGAGCTGTATCTCACTGAGATATTGTGAGTCTGGTGATTGGCAGGATCATATGAAGTCTCTCAGTCAGTGTGGGGAATATTGACTGAGGAGGGAAAGTACTTTTTCTGGGGGTAAGGAAATCCATAGGAAAGTCTGTGGGTGTATTGGATCTGTGTATATTGTGGCTCTGTAAATGCCTGGTGTCTTCAGATTCATGTATTGGCTCACTGGGTGTTGGCGTTGGAAGGTAGAGTAGGAGGCAGATGGCGGTAAGGTAGGGGAGTCTGTGGCAGAAAATGGTAAAGTGAGTGTTGATATTTTTGAACTGCTTCCCAGATGGATTGACGACTAACGCAGGGAAAGATGAGAGTCTGCTGGTTGATATATTGCTCACTACTTCCACTTGCCTTTGTCACTGGCAGAATGTTGGGCCAATTTACTTGCTGTAGGTTTTTAAGGATATCAATTGTGTTATATTATATATATATATATATATATTATATATATATATATATATAATATATATATATATATATATATAAAATATATATATATGTGTGTTGTGTGTGTGTGTGTGTCAACTTATATATCTTTTTGTCATTATTCCATTTAGATATCAGTGGGTGACTCAGTGGTGTTAGTGGTTGTGATGAGGCATCTTGAAGGCAGGAGTACCCTGCGCAGCATCCCAAACACGCCCACACCCACAATGATCCATCTGCCGCCCGGGAGCATCGCTAGCGAGTCACCGTCAGTCACACTGGTGGTCCAAGGCTTCAGCCCCATGCACTGCAGGTTTTTCCCGCTAAAGAAGAAGACGCCGCCGCTGCCAGAGAGACGTTTGATAAAATATACCCCTCCCACCCCCCGGCCAGCCTCCCTCAACTAATCTTTGTTTGGAGAGAAAAACTTCAGAAATATATCAGCGTAGCGTGTTTGTGTGCCGTGAAAACACTCGCGGACGGTAGCCTGACAGGGGAGCACAGGTCCAGACGGCGTGGACGTCGCCCGAGCGGAAAGCAAATTAATACAAAGGTGACAGAGACGTGTGGCAGCCCCCCTCCTAGTGGTGGTAGGCGGAAGCATTCACACACAAGTGTGTATGTGTAGGGTGTGTGTGTGTTGTGTGTGTTGTGTGTGTGTGTGTTCTCCGAACACTGCTTGCTTGCTTGCTCGACCGTGTGTGCCACCACCAGGATCTGAAAGCAGAAGCACCATACCTAAAACTTTCGTCTTGTCCAAATTTTTCATTCATGCATTGATGCCTATGAATGAAACTGATAGCGATAGATATCAGTGGATGACTATCTATCAGGATCTTTTAGAAATACCTGGGACGAAGGGGTTGGAATTGAACGATGTCCTTATTCTCCATCGTACAAGACTTCTAGGATTAATGTGATCTGGGAAACATACCACCGTCTTAAAGCATTACCATTTCGAGGCTCACATCCTCCGTCAAGGAAAAGGCAAGGCAAACACCACCACTCGCGTGTCATCCTGGCAAGTGTGTCTGAGAGAGCGTCTCGGGCGTCTTTTTAACGTGTCATTGTCGCACCTTGGACAGGGGCGTTGACTCGGCCGGACTCCCGTGTGACCGAGTAAACACCAGCCTGCGAATGCTGTTGACGTAAATAAGTGCCAAAATAAGTGACTCTCTTTTTTTGTATGCATAAATATGTATTCGTTTTGGGAGAACCGATATGATAACGCGTCGACGATAGGATCAGACTAGGCTTCGTCTAGGTTTCATACACCGGTAGTGAGGTAGATTCGAATATGTCGAAGTTTCGTACCGTCGTAATCAAAGCAAACGAACAAGGCTTCATATACCATCGGTACTGAGACAGATTTCGGATATGTCAAAGCTTCGTATTGTCAGAATCGGACAAATGAAGTGGCTTCATACATCGGTATTGAGACAGATTTCGAACAGGTTGAACCCTTTGTATCGATTTGAGCAACAGTTATGAAAGGTTGAAGAAGAATGTTATATAACGTAATAGAACACTGGGAAAAAAGACATTATGGCAGGTTAGAGCATGAACTGCTTGTGGATATCGAGAGAAATAAGTTTGTACGTAACAAACGAAAAATAATCAGTAAGACATTATATGATAGATTAGACAAGAACAACAAATGGAGATCAAGATTAAGGAGTTTGTGGATAACAAATTAAAATATTAACAAAATGTTTTTTTGACAACAGAATTTGACAACTAATAGAAAGTGAAAGAAATGAGTTTATGTATGACAAAATAGAACATCAGTAGGATAGAATATGACCAAACAGGACATCAATCATGAATGCAAATTGGAAGACATTGATTATTATATATATATATCACAAAATAGAACTATGCCAGTGAACTGTCTTGTGATAATCGATAGAAATCAGTTTATATATAAGATAAACAGAACATTATCGCCTGATGGAAATCGAAAAAAAAGAAGATGAGTCTGAGAGTGAAAAAAGTAAAAAAAAAAATCGATAGAAATGACGAATGGCTCTCAGTCATGACGTATTGGCCTGCCTTGTGTTTGTGCCGCTAATAGCTGGCGATATAATTGGTTTTTGTAACACTCGGAGGCCAAACTGGTTGTCGGCTCAAGATGATAACGAGGCAGGAACGTAATTACACGGCTGAGAGAGAGAGAGAGAGAGAGAGAAGAGAGAGAGAGAGAGAGAGAGAGAGAAAAGGAGAGAGGGGGAGAGAGAGAGAGAGAGAGATTCAAATCATGCCACCGGGGGGGGGGGAACCGCCTTTAAATTCTAAAAAAAATAAGTATTTTTTCTCCTGATATGAACTAGGTTTGCGTCGTAGTCGGACACCCGTTAATGCACGAGGAACAGTGACCCACTGAATTATTTATGGCATCCTGGAAAAGAAGAGGAAAAGAAAACGAAGGTAAGGCGAATGTTGTTATACGGTGTCCCAAACCATATGGAATACACCGGAAGAAGCTGCATTAAGCGTCACTCGTGTAAAAAGATTACAAATAGTGATATACAGAACAAATATATGATATATAGAACAAATATATGATATATAGAACAAATGATTGATATATGGAGCTTTACCAAAGTTACTCTGAGATATCATATCCTTATTGTGTCAATTGAATACATATAACCTTATTCAGAGCCATCGACACTTCATTTCACCCCCTACTTGAATGAGCAATTTTTGAGTCCTTATTTGCGTAACTGTTTGGTATGCCGACAGTGTTGCCAGAAACTGTCCATCAAGCTCCCCAGTGGTACCAACGCCGCAGCAGGTTGAAATAGCCAGTCTACTTTTATATGTGAGGTTCGAGATATGGTTACCAGAGGTAGACGGTAACATAATAGGTAGACTCATCATCTCATTTGGCCTAGTTCTCGGCTCTGTCAGTGTTAAAGGCTATTCTATGATTACAATACAAGACCATAAATCGGACGCCTGATATCTCCTGGATAAGGTGGTGTAAGATAGAGAAATCTTTGACTTCTTATAACTGATGTGGAATGCAAAGTTTTGCGATGGAATCGACAGCATTCAGCAAGCTTTATGTACTTTCATGTCATATATGTTTCGGCGTCTCAGTAAATTTGCTTTTGTTAATGGAAAGAAAGAGACATAAGTTGGTTGCACTTTCCATTTTCTTTCGGCCACTTTCCCTCAAAACTCGTTGCCCGAAGGTGCTTAAGTACTTTGCGGGTAAAACTACCTTAAGATACTATGGCCAAGTGCACCTTAAGTGATTTATGGATCTTTATGTCTTCATATATTCTGGCCTTCACACCTCATAGGATCTATGACCGTAGATACCTTAGTAATGGTGACAATATATGTCACAATGTGGTCAATGGCACCTCCAGTAAAGCGAGCTCCTCACGTTTTCATTGTTCATTCATAATTGCTTCACAGAAACTTATTTCAATTCGGGACAGCCTCGTCAAAGAGCATTTGTGAATTACGTATGAACCTTTTTCTCAAGGATATTGGTCAGTGTAAGGCACCAAAAAGAAAGAGGTGAATGATTACCAACACACACACACACACCGTTCAACTCTCGATGTGTTAGGGTGTTTGGCAGAGGCGGTCTCGGGCCGCCCGCAGGTCAACGTGTCGACTCCTCTCTCTCTCTCTCTCTCTCAGCTTCATGCTTGCATTACGGCCTGACTGGACCTGCCATCTTCACCACAAGAACGTCTCCCCCCCCGGTGAATCGGGTTGTAAGGAGAGATATGCAAGTTAGAAACTTTTTACCCTGCGAACTGGCTGAAACCGGAAAGGATGCGGTTCGCCTCGGTGTAAACAACGGAGCTCCCTGACCACCGGTGCAGTAGTTGTGACCCCACCTGACCACAGAGGGACTGTGACCCACCTGACACAACCACTCCACAGATTTCCCTGAGGGTCAGAGGTGGACTATCGCCTGACCGACGTCCGTCACCACAATCACCTTTGTACCAACCAGTGTGCTCACAGGCAGAGAACTTGTCCTATTCCTACCACTGTGAATGTCATTCACAATCCATGAACGCGTGTACAGCTAAGTTAGCAAATAGTTTAGTTTCCCCATAAATGTATATAGCAAAATACTATATGATTGTATTACAGCCAATGTGAAAGTGTTCATCACTTAATGTTCACTATTAAGCACATATTTGTTCAACAAGAATATAACTTTGCATTACTTAAAGTTCACCATTAAACACATAACGACTGTCAACACAGTTTTACCGCAATTCAACCAGTATGTAAAATTTACATCATTTTATGTTCCACTCTAAATACACAATATATGTCAGCACAACACTTATGCAATTCAACCATGTAACTGTAAAACACTTAATGTTCATCATTAAATACATAATGTATGTTACCACAAAAATACTTCCTTTCAGCCAATATGTAACTTTTTGTCACGTAATGTTCGACTAATCACCACTAGATGTATAATGCATAAACCATAGCATCTGCTCTGTTAAATTTTCTTGTACTGCGTTCGACAGACTTCACTCATGTGCTTATCCAAAGCTTCGAAGTATCCAACCTTACCTTGATTTTGAGGGATTTTGTGAGTAATGGACTAGTTACAATCATGGCCCCCCCCCCAATTATGTAATTCCTCAACAGTACATTTTCACTAGAATAGCAGACTGAATTCAATGAAGTTTTTTTTTATTTTTCAATCATTCATTTATTATGTATAAATCACACCAAGGGCCTCCGTGGCGTAGTCGTTAGCGTTTAACCTAGCCACGACGAGTCAGCGTGAGCCCACCCAGGGCCGGGCAACCATCGGTTCGAATCCTGGGGGCAATAGTCGGCCCACCCTAACCCAAGTGTTCATCTTCCCCTCAGGGTTGGTTAGTCGATAATGGGTACCTGCCTTAGACTTGTGTGTGTGTGTGTGTGTGTGTGTGTGTGTGTGTGTTGAGCTCGTGCATTCATCATAGCTGTTTGGCGTCGAAAGGGATGATGATGAGGCGATAGCATAGCTACGCTCGTTCATAGCATGAACAACCGTTAGCCAATAGTTTGTTACCTGTGGATCACACATCGCCAGCGATGGACGCTTAAAATCTATGTGATTCAGATATATTAGCATTGGAATACTCAGTACCAGGCCTTGGTACACATAGATCAAGTCTGAATGCGTATTTCTAATAGGCTTATTCCAAGGGACTACTACACTATCAGGGCGTATCACCAATACATGGAAAAGGATTACTATGGTCTGGTGTAAACATATGAAGTACCCTGGGCTTGGCATAATTACGTCAGCTACTAAAGATGACGCCGGAACACTGTTACATCAAGTATTAGGGCCTTCACCAGCACACCAAGTATCAGAACATGGCACTACTTCATCAGGTATCAGGGTTTACATCACCAGTACACTAACCACTTGGACCTGACACCATCATATAAAGTTTTAGGACTGACACCAGTACACTAAGTACTAGACTATGGTCCTAAGACACAGTAATGGTACAAGTTACTAAGTACCAGAACATGGTACTATTGCACCAAAAACACACTGGGACCTGGCAGATTATCCCTCCGCTATTCCCTCTATATGAATGCGCCGTCCAAAGGCAGCTCATCAGTTGTGGTAATGCGTCATTCATACACTGCTGGAGAAGCTGTCGTCCAGGCGAAATGGGCTGTGTTCGTCAGCCATGAACCTCACACATCTTTAGCTCCAGTGATATTATAATCAGGGCTATGAACGTCGTGGTTTAAATGCTTTAGTCGTGATTTGCTTACCCCTAAACTCCTTTTTTAAGTTCTTTCTCTCCACCCTTCCCCAACCCACGTCAAGCACTTGGTGTCACTGTTCAATAATCCAGGGGTCGTTACGGTACTTCTACAGCAGTCACTGTTGCCCCCAAATCAGTGAGGTGGTGGTCGAGTTCTGTAATGAGAATGAGGTGGCCACGGGGAGGTTGGTGGAGAGAGAGAGAGAGAGAGAGAGAGAGAGAGAGAGAGAGAGAGAGAGAGAGAGAGAGAGAGAGAGAGAGAGAGAGAGAGAGAGGAGTATCATTCATCGAGCAAGACGTGTGCGACTAGCGCTACGCGCTAACAACCCCTTTCCACTTCGCAAAACCTCGATTTAGGTGGTTGTACGTCGGTAGCAGGTATTGGGTAGGTAGTCTCTCTCTCTCTCTCTCTCTCTCTCTCTCTCTCTCTCTCTCTCTCTCTCTCTCTCTGCTTCCCTTCGGGCGTCCACTCTCGCCACCCGCCGCCGGCCTCCGCCTCCTCCACCATGTCTGCCACTCGCCTCCCTCGCCACACCAACCCGCGCCACTCAGCTTCCCCAGGTCCACCCCATTGTCCGGCCAGGCTATGGCTGAGTAAACACACCTCCTCCCACTCTCCCAGACCCGCCAGATAAGGTTTCATGGAGCTGTCACTCAGGTAAGGCCCAAGTGACATCTCCTCCGCTCTCGAGGAGCATCAAACTAATAATCAACAATACGCAGGTGTTTGAAATCTAAACTATCGGTAGGCACTTTGTCACGGATTATTTTGCTGTCGTGCTTCATTCCACTTCCCCTAAGTTGACGGGTCAGACGCTCGTTGCGTATTCTTTTTTTTTTTTTTTGCTGGATGGGCCGTGATATTTTTCCTTTCATGTTTTCTCGTTTTCTTTCGGTCGTTTCAAATACTTCATGTCTTGAAAATGTCGGAGTAATGGTTGTCGTCACAGCTGCTACACAAGTGGTTCATTGACGCCGGAGGCATTAGCTATATATATTCATTTATTCTATTTTGCTTTGTCGCTGTCTCCCGCGTTTGCCAAGGTAGCGCAAGGAAACAGACGAAAGAAATGGCCCAACCCACCCCATACACATGTATATACATACACGTCCACACACGCAAATATACATACCTATACATCTCATTGTACACATATATATATACATACACACACAGACATATACATATATACACATGTACATAATTCATACTGCCTTTATATATATATATATATATATATATATATATATATATATATATCACATATCTCATAATGCCCTTCAGCAGCAAGGATTCGAACCTCGGGCCATTAGCGTAGTGTGCGTACCCAGCTACCAAGCAAATGGTGCGAGGTCCGAATCCTTTCAGCTGGAGGACAGTAAGTGTTCTATGAAAGTGCGAGTTCATACGCAATATATATATATATATATATATATATATATATATATATATATATATATATATATATATATATATATATATATTGTAATGGTTAACGCTGTACTGAATCAAGTACAGACTATAAAAAGAGTCATTTCAAGAGAAAGCCTTCAAACAAAGACTGGTGTGGTAGTCTAAGTATTACTGATGATCTTCATAATGGATGAAACGGGACTGTTTTTGCAGCGGTCTGTGCGAGCTTGGATTGGCTGGATGCCGTTGTGGTTTTGTCCCTGCAACTTGGTGGCGTGATGATGGTGGCGGAGGTGGCGGTGGTAGCGGAGTCTCTCAGAGGCAGAAGGAGGCGATGGGGGAGTGATGGAAATGGTGGTGCTGTAGCTGCTACCTAATGTGTTCGCTGCGGTCCAGGTGATGGTTTGGAAAGAGTCGGATGGACCAGTGAGTTGAATGCTTCATGACAAGGTGAGGTAAGAGGGATGACTGATGATCTTGCTTCTTGTTCTCTTTTTATCCCTTTCCAATTCGCCCGTGTTGTGTGGTGTGCTGGGAGGGAGACATGGGAAGGGAAACATATAAACGTGAACTTAGCGAGAATCCAGTATGAGTTGTGTGTACATCCTTGACTTCAGGCGCAGGGAGACTAAGTGTGTTGAGTCGACAGAGAACACAAAGACAACAGCTGAGAGATTTGTTGATGGTACAGACGTGTGTTCTGTCCAAGTGTATTGCCTGGAGCAGTGATTTTTAGTCGGGGAACGCAAGAGTTCCGTGAGCATCAGTGAAATGTCCCGCGATATTTTGTAACGTTCAGGAAAGACTTATAGCAATTAAGTCATTTTTGATTTACAAGTGGAGTTCCTGTACCGTGAGCTTTGATAATGGTTGCCACAGAATTGCCTATGAGGCTATGAAATTTTTCTTAAGAATAAGGAGTTCCAGAAAAATGTTATATTCTTACTTAGAATATTTTCTTGTCCAAGAAAAGATGGAGAAACGGTAGTCTAAAGTGCGTGTATGAAGCCTGGTGGTGGTAATAGCCTAGCCAGAGATTGAGGGGCTGAGTACAAGTGTGAATGAAGCTCATATGCATCAGTTTGATCTTCAGTTAGTTGATGGTGACGTGGTTAACGGCTGCCCACGTCTGAGGGCTGTAGAGGGTGTTCTGGAGATCGACATAGTTTAGAAGAACTAATGCCACTAGTGGTAGAATCATTCAACCTCTTCCATCGAGAAGGTTGGTAAAGCCATCAGTGAAATGAGGATCCCATCTTTGTGTCCTCTGGGACTCCACAGGTCAAGGACAGGAGGGTGGGAATGGCCCACTCACAACGGAAGCCTGCAGACCATAGAGTGAGACCCCTGCCCGGCATAACGGTGATGGAGTTTTTGATGATAACATTTTGGTGGATTAGGTCGAAAGCTTTGGTTAAAGTTAGCGAAAGTGAGAGCTACAGAGCTCTAGATGGCGATAGAAAGAGTTTAGAGAACTGATGAGATAGTGGAAGGTTGAAGGGGGTTATCTAGTATCATCACCAAACTGCAAAGACTGTGGAACGTGTGATGTCTGTGTAAGCCCCAGTAAACTCATAGTTTTCTAGTTTTCCGAGAGTAAGCTGGAGGATCGGGTGATGGCAGTGAGCTGTATCTCACTGAGATATTGTGAGTTTGGTGACTGGCAGGATCATATGAAGTCTTCCAGTCAGTGTGGGGAATATTGACTGAGGAGGGAAAGTACTCTTTCTGGGGGTAAGGAAATCCATAGGAAAGTCTGTGGGTGTATTGGATCTGTGTATATTGTGGCTCTGTAAATGCCTGGTGTCTTCAGATTCATGTATTGGCTTACTGGGTGTTCGGGTTGGAAGGTAGAGTAGGAGGCAGATGGCGGTAAGGTAGGGGAGTCTGTGGCAGAAAATGGTAAAGTGAGTGTTGATATTTTTGAACTGCTTCCCAGATGGATTGACGACTAACGCAGGGAAAGATGAGAGTCTGCTGGTTGATATATTGCTCACTACTTCCACTTGCCTTTGTCACTGGCAGATGTTGGGCCAATTTACTTGCTGTAGGTTTTAAGGATATCAATTGTGTTTATATATATATATATATATATATATATATATATATATATATATATATATATATATATATATATATATATATATATATATATATATGTGTGTGTGTGTGTGTGTGTGTGTGTGTCAACTTATATATCTATTGTCATTATTCCATTTAGATATCAGTGGTGACTCAGTGGTGTTAGTGGTTGTGATGAGGCATCTTGAAGGCAGGAGTAGCCTGCGGCAGCATACCACACGCCCACACCCACAATGATCCATCTGCCACCCGGGAGCATCGCTAGCGAGTCACCGTCAGTCACACTGGTGGTCCAAGGCTTCAGCCCCATGCACTGCAGGTTTTCCCCCGCTAAAGAAGAAGACGCCGCCGCTGCCAGAGAGACGTTTGATAAATATATCTCCTCCCACCCCCCGGCCAGCCTCCCTCAACTAATCTTTGTTTGGAGAGAAAACTTCAGAAATATATCAGCGTAGCGTGTTTGTGTGCCGTGAAAACACTCGCGGACGGTAGCCTGACAGGGGAGCACACGGTCCAGACGGCGTGGACGTCGCCCGAGCGGAAAGCAAATTAATACAAAGGTGACAGAGACGTGTGCAGCCCCCCTCCTAGTGGTGGTAGGCGGAAGCTTCACACACAAGTGTGTATGTGTATGTGTGTGTGTGTGTGTGTGTGTGTGTGTGTGTTCTCCGAACACTGCTTGCTTGCTTGCTCGACGCGTGTGCCACCACCAGGATCTGCAAGCAGAAGCACCATACCATAAAAACTTTCGTCTTGTCCAAATGTTTTCATTCATGCATTGATGCCTATGAATGAAACTGATAGCGGATAGATATCAGTGGATGACTATCTATCAGGATCTTTTAGAAATACCTGGACGAAGGGGTGGAATTGAACGATGTCTTATTCTCCATCGTACAAGACTTCTAGGATTAATGTGATCTGGGAAACATACCACCGTCTTAAAGCATTACCATTTCGAGGCTCACATCCTCCGTCAAGGCAAGGCAAGGCTACACCACACTCGCGTGTCATCCTGGCAAGTGTGTCTGAGAGAGCGTCTCGGGCGTCTTTTTAACGTGTCATTGTCGCACCTTGGACAGGGGCGTTGACTCGGCCGGACTCCTGTGTGACCCGAGTAAACACCAGCCTGCGAATGCTGTTGACGTAAATAAGTGCCAAAATAAGTGACTCTCTTTTTTTTGTATGCATAAATATGTATTCGTTTTGGGAGAACCGATATGATAACGCGTCGACGATAGGATCAGACTAGGCTTCGTCTAGGTTTCATACACCGGTAGTGAGGTAGATTCGAATATGTCGAAGTTTCGTACCGTCGTAATCAAAGCAAACGAACAAGGCTTCATATACCATCGGTACTGAGACAGATTTCGGATATGTCAAAGCTTCGTATTGTCAGAATCGGAACAAATGAAGTGGGCTTCATACATCGGTATTGAGACAGATTTCGAACAGGTTGAACCCTTTGTATCGATTTGAGCAACAGTTATGAAAGGTTGAAGAAGAATGTATATAACGTAATAGAACACTGGGAAAAAAGACATTATGGCAGGTTAGAGCATGAACTGCTTGTGGATATCGAGAGAAATAAGTTTGTACGTAACAAACGAAAAATAATCAGTAAGACATTATATGATAGATTACAACAAGAACAACAAATGGAGATCAAGATTAAGGAGTTTGTGGATAACAAATTAAAATATTAACAAAATGTTTTTTTGACAACAGAATTTGACAACTAATAGAAAGTGAAAGAAATGAGTTTATGTATGACAAAATAGAACATCAGTAGAATAGAATATGACCAAACAGGATATAAATCATAAATGCAAATTGGAAGACATTGATTATTATATATATATGACAAAATAGAACTATGCCAGTGAACTGTCTTGTGATAATCGATAGAAATCAGTTTATATTTAAGATAAACAGAACATTATCGCCTGATGGAAATCGAAAAAAAAGAAGATGAGTCTGAGAGTGAAAAAAGTGAAAAAAAAAAATCGATAGAAATGACGAATGGCTCTCAGTCATGACGTATTGGCCTGCCTTGTGTTTGTGCCCGCTAATAGCTGGCGATATAATTGGTTTTTGTAACACTCGGAGGCCAAACTGGTTGTCGGCTCAAGATGATAACGAGGCAGGGAACGTAATTACACGGCTGAGAGAGAGAGAGAGAGAGAGAGAGAGAGAGAGAGAGAGAGAGAGAGAGAGAGAGAGAGAGAGAGAGAGAGAGAGAGAGAGATTCAAATCATGCCACCAGAACGCTTTAAATTCTAAAAAAAATAAGTATTTTTCTCCTGATATGAACTAGGTTTGCGTCGTAGTCGGACACCCGTTAATGCACGAGGAACAGTGACCCACTGAATTATTTATGGCATCCTGGAAAAGAAGAGGAAAAGAAAACGAAGGTACAGGCGAATGTTGTTATACGGTGTCCCAAACCATATGGAATACACCGGAAGAAGCTGCATTAAGCGTCACTCGTGTAAAAAGATTACAAATAGTGATATACAGAACAAATATATGATATATAGAACAAATATATGATATATATAGAACAAATGATGATATATGGAGCTTTACCAAAGTTACTCTGAGATATCATATCCTTATTGTGTCAATTGAATACATATAACCTTATTCAGAGCCATCGACACTTCATTTCACCCCCTACTTGAATGAGCCAATTTTTGAGTCCTTATTTGCGTAACTGTTTGGTATGCCGACAGTGTTGCCAGAACTGTCCATCAAGCTCCCCAGTGGTACCAACGCCGCAGCAGGTTGAAATAGCAGTCTACATTTATATGTGAGGTTCGAGATATGGTTACCAGAGGTAGACGGTAACATAATAGGTAGACTCATCATCTCATTTGGCCTAGTTCTTGGCTCTGTCAGTGTTAAAGGCTATTCTATGATTACAATACAAGACCATAAATCGGACGCCTGATATCTCCTGGATAAGGTGGTGAGATAGAGAAATCTTTGACTTCTTATAACTGATGTGGAATGCAAAGTTTTGCGATGGAATCGACAGCATTCAGCCAAGCTTTATGTACTTTCATGTCATATATGTTTCGGCGTCTCAGTAAATTTGCTTTTGTTAATGGAAGAAAGAGACATAAGTTGGTTGCACTTTCCATTTTCTTTCGGCCACATTCTCAAACTCAGTTGCCCCGAAGGTGCTTAAGTACTTTGCGGGTAAAACTACCTTAAGATACTATGGCCAAGTGCACCTTAAGTGATTTATGGATCGTATGTCTTCATATATTCTGGCCTCTCACACCTCATAGGATCTATGACCGTAGATTCCTTAGTAATGGTGACAATATATGTCACAATATGGTCAATGGCACCTCCAGTAAAGCGAGCTCCTCACGTTTTCATTGTTCATTCATAATTGCTTCACAGAAACTTATTTCAATTCGGGACAGCCTCGTCAAAGAGCATTTGTGAATTACGTATGAACCTTTTTCTCAAGGATATGGTCAGTGTAAGGCACCAAAAAGAAAGAGGTGAATGATTACCACACACACACACACACCGTTCAACTCTCGATGTGTTAGGGTGTTTGGCAGAGGCGGTCTCGGGCCGCCCGCAGGTCAACGTGTCGACTCTCTCTCTCTCTCTCTCTCTCAGCTTCATGCTTGCATTACGCCTGACTGGACCTGCCATCTTCACACAAGAACGTCTCCCTCCGGTGAATCGGATTGTGAAGGAGAGATATGCAAGTTAGAAACTTTTACCCTGCGAACTGGCTGAACCGATGGATGCGGTCGCCTCGGTGTAAACAACGGAGCTCCCTGACCACCGGTGCAGTAGTTGTGACCCACCTGACCACAGAGGGACTGTGACCCACCTGACCACAACCACTCCACAGATTTCCCTGAGGGTCAGAGGTGGACTATCGCCTGACCGACGTCCGTCACCACAATCACTTTGTACCAACCAGTGCTGCTCACACAGGCAGAGAACTTGTCCTATTCCTACCACTGTGAATGTCATTCACAATCCATGAACGCGTGTACAGCTAAGTTAGCAAATAGTTTAGTTTCCCCATAAATGTATATAGCAACTACTATATGATTGTATTACAGCCAATGTGAAAGTGTTCATCACTTAATGTTCACTATTAAGCACATATTTGTTCAACAAGAATATAACTTTGCATTACTTAAAGTTCACCATTAAACACATAACGACTGTCAACACAGTTTTACCGCAATTCAACCAGTATGTAAATTTACATCATTTTATGTTCCACTCTAAATACACAATATATGTCAGCACAACACTTATGCAATTCAACCATGTAACTGTATAACACTTAATGTTCATCATTAAATACATAATGTATGTTACCACAAAAATACTTCCTTTCAGCCAATATGTAACTTTTTGTCACGTAATGTTCGACTAATCACCACTAGATGTATAATGCATAAACCATAGCATCTGCTCTGTTAAATTTTCTTGTACTGCGTCGACAGACTTCACTCATGTGCTTATCCAAAGCTTCGAAGTATCCAACCTTACCTTGATTTTGAGGGATTTTGTGAGTAATGGACTAGTTACAATCATGGCCCCCCTCAATTATGTAATTCCTCAACAGTACATTTTCACTAGAATAGCAGACTGAATTCAATGAAGTTTTTTTTTTTATTTTTCAATCATTCATTTATTATGTATGAATCACACCAAGGGCCCTCCGTGGCGTAGTCGTTAGCTTAACCTAGCCACGACGAGTCAGCGTGAGCCCACCCAGGGCCGGGCTACCATCGGTTCGAATCCTGGGCGCAATAGTCGGCCCACACCTAACCCAAGTGTTCATCTTCCCCTCAGGGTTGGTTAGTCGATAAATGGGTACCTGCCTTAGACTTGTGTGTGTGTGTGTGTGTGTGTGTGTGTGTACACATGGGAATAAAGACATGGTACATACATACCAGGTTAAGAGACAACACTAGCGTAAACATCTTTCCCCGTGACACACAAAATAGCAATCACCCAAATGGCAATCGAACACGCCATGTAGGTACGTCTGAACCTCTCAGACTTCCCGAAAACGATCCATAGAACAACAGGAGCCACTCAGCCTTTGCCTGACCTCTCTTGTACAACCCAAATGTGACCCAAAAAAGAAAAGCAGAAGACGGAACTCGGACTATTTTACCAGTCACTGAGCAACTTGGCCCACGATATCATTATAACTGTCTGTAGCAACCTGCACGACCAGCTGTGTTCAGGGAGCACCAAAGCAGCACAGTCATTGCACACACACACACTAGTCAAGCTGGGCAAGCACCAGCGACTTGTAAAGAGTGAGGATAAATTCCCTGGACTTACACATTCGATCGTCCTACCCATAATTTCTACCCATAATTTCTACCTTAATTTCCCCGGACTTACACATTCGATCGTCCTACCCATAAATCCATGAATTTTGTCCGCCCTCTTTTTAACTGGTTTTGTTCACTGAGAATAAGGTCGCCAGATATCATTACTTGTTGAATGATCCTCACTCATGAACGTAATCAAGCCACCGGAGCACTACGTCTCAATGATGAAGGGGACAATCTAGTATCCCTGTCACCTCGGTTTCATTCTCAGTGATACAACTATACAGAAAATAATCCCCCACGACCCTGTAGAATAATTGGAAATCATTGTACATAAGACCATCACCTGACTCCCACCACCAGCCACCGCATCAAAGGCTTCATATGTGATGAGGCAAAGACCCCACGAGCCTTAGCGTACCTCTGTATCTACATATGACAAGTCATCACTCTTACGTGCGATACGTTGCGGGTGTTTAGCATCGCAAGGCATTACTTGCATGCTAAGTTCGTCGTAATTTCTACACACGACCTTTTTGCCAACTCTACGTTCTGCAAGATGCAATAGGCTCACGACATCATTAGATCTATAAAGCCTTTTCACAAATGTACTCACTAATGTACCTATTTAATTTATGATCAAATTTATCGGTGGCTCTGTTTACAGTCGCTCAGAATTATAAGCACCTAACCTCACTCCTTGTACATCAGCTTCCTTCCAACTCAGTGGTGAACGTTTGTTCTTCCAGTAGTAAGGTATAGCGATGCAGATCCTCTTAGCACCAACTCTCACCATCTTGAAAACAACGTTCTTCAGGATCCTTCCCTTCTGACCATCCACCTATTACTGCTCCATGAACATCTGCATTGTGATCTGCTGTGTCTCAAGGAGGCTGCGAAGACTTCCTTCCAAGAATGTTCTTGTTGACGGCAGTTCCACGCTGCAATAGGCTACATCTGTCTACTAAAAATAATCTTAATGCTACTGTTTAACGTCCTCAGAGATATGGGGCTGGCGTCATCATCGCTATCCTTCATCGTTACTGATAACACGTCTCGTCACTAAGACTTAATTCGCAACGAGACCAACACCTCAAGCAGGTCCCTCATCAGCAACGGATTCTCAAACACGGAAACAGACGAGCAGATTCGTATCTTCCAAAAGAGCATCAATAAAGCAGGCAGTAATGCAAACAACCCCACAAGAAGAACACACGAGGTTTTCGAACGCAACCAGATGTCCCCCAGCTTATAAAACAGACAAAAAGAAATCCCGTAGCATCATCTTCACGTGCACCAGGTGCACGCAAACTGAAAAATAATCCAAAAATGTGGTTTGCGAGAAGAACACTAAGACTGAAAAAATATATTTTGTCATAACAGCATCTCCAACCAAGTATCAGCATAACCCATCCGCAGAGCTCCCACGTAATACAGGAATTCACCAATCAAGTAGGAAACAGTAGACCACTTAATAACATACGAAGTGTGTGAGAGCCACCACCACCACCAACCCTTGGAGATGTATACCACTACGCATCTCCTACAGTTCGTACCGCTGACTCGCCCTGGAAACACACAGGACCAAACCCGGCAAGGCACAGCAGATGGTAAATTCAGCTCAAAATACTCGAGTGTATTAGAGGCACGAAGTGACTCCACATTACAGAGGCTCCTCTCATCCGAGAGGTATGACCCCACAATCAATGCGCCAATAAAATCGAACTCGATTGTAGACTCCATCTCTTTAACAACCAGTCCGAGACCAGTGTTCCAACGGACGATTAGAATTCCCCCAACAAAGCCAACCAGCCGTGTCCCCAACACCGCCACTGGCCAACCAAAATATTACTTTTACTTCCTGTTCTGAAACACACTGACACTCAACCGTGATACTGTATCGACGTCCTCTTCTCTCGCTTGAAACCAGCACAGCTCCCAATCTGGCTGACTTTGAATATATATATATATATATATATATATATATATATATATATATATATATATATATATATATATATATATATATATATATTGGAAAGGATCACACTTTTGCGCGTGAACAAGATATTCCTATGAGTCCACGGGGAAAATGAAACACGATAAGTTCCCAAGTGCACTTTCGTGTAATAATCACATCATCAGGGGAGACACAAGAGAGAAATATAAAAGTCAGTTGATATACATCGAAGAGACGAAGCTAGGACGCCATTTGGTAAACATGTGATTGTCCAATGTGATTCGAACACTTTTACTTCAATTGGGCGGCACCACAAGAATTGCAGCGATGTTGTGAGGGTGTGTGTGAGCAAGTGGTTACACTGAGAGTGGGAAGGTCCTGAGGTGAGGCTGTATTTTCGGACTGAAAAGAGCACAATCCTTATTAAGGATCTTCTCGTTCTAAACGGAGTCCATATATACCTCTTGATAGGAGTCCCGGGGTATCGTATATATATATATATATATATATATATATATATATATATATATATATATATATATATATCTTTCTTTCATACTATTCGCCATTTTCCGCGTTAGCAAGGTAGCGTTAAGAACAGAGGACTGGGCCTCTGAGGGAATATCCTCACCTGGCCTCGTTCTCTGTTCCTTCTTTTGGAAAATTAAAAAAAAAAACGAGAGGGGAGGATATATATATATATATATATATATATATATATATATATATATATATATATATATATATATATATATATACCTATTTATTGACGCGTACTTGCAGAGAGATTTGGCTAAAAGGCAAAAGCTAGAGTAGCAAAATACTGAGTTACAAAGAACAAGTCGATTGAGTCTTACAATATCGAGTGTTATGGATGAGTTGGTGAGACTGTGGTATGTTTGTGGACTGAGAGGCATCAGGGAGAGAGAGAGAGAGAGAGAGAGAGAGAGAGAGAGAGAGAGAGAGAGAGAGAGAGAGAGAGAGAGAGAGACTAAATGTCGTCCAATATGTCGAAAATTCAAATAACTCCACCTTTCCAAACATGCCCAAACGCCCCTTGTGAATCATGCAGGAAAAAAAAAACATGTTGAGAAGAAGAAAAAAGAAAATGGGATAACCAAATATTGACGCTGGGTAAACACGTCAATATTCTTTTATTCCCCCCAAAAAATCGAATGTGTCGGCCATTACGGTACACCTGCTTGGTCACTCCTGGTAAGAAAATCTTGCGCCAGAGTCTTCCAGTAATGACTAGCGAGTTAATAGCACTCGAGGAACAGTGTGTGTTTACCCAGCGAGTGTTTCACAACACACTTCACGTCCAGCCTTTGTTTTGTCACTGTTTGCGGCCGCTTGACCAGCCCAGCCAAGTCTAGCCTTGTAGCCTTATAGCCCAAGCCAGCATATCGGCAGCAATGACGTGCTCCGCTGAGGCTTGAGTGAGTGAGGCTTACCCGAACAGGAACGAACCACTCACTCCCTCGGTCACTTCTGCTGATCCTTATATACTATTGACTCGACACTGTTTCGAGGCAGAGGTGGTTCGAAACACTCTGATGATACTCCGAATGTTTCAGAATTTTTTCCTCATTCTCGCTGGCTGATCTCTCATGTTTCATGAGGTGTTTCTTCTCATAGTTACGTGACCTTAGAAGTGATGTTCTCGATGCCTTTTTATCAATACTTTGATTCTGCTAACTCTGGTAATTGATATGATTTTCTCTTTCTATTCCTTGTTTCTGTCCAGTTTAACGATTACGTATCAAGAGAGATTATCAAGACACACGCTATTCCTAAGAGTCTTTAGGATCTTTCCCAAGTGACTGAAATTGGTATATGATGCCAGTATCAAAACACCACAAGCGATTGTATCATTCTCATCAAATCTTCGGAATTGAAAACCAGTCTTTCGCTAGGGAATCGAAATAACTTATTTTGATGACCAACATATTACAATGTATTATCATTATTTTCATTATTCAAGCAGCCAATGGAATCTAACATCTACCACTAGCTCTCAATAATTCATATATCATCTTTAAGCGAATTGCGTACGTCGAAGAGAAGTTTCAACTTCTGACGACTCAAGTGTACCTGTGGCAATCATTGCAGACGTGGACCTCCTGACAGACGTCAGTTCTAGCTGTCCGTCATAGCAAGCCATTTTAGAACGGGTGTATCTTGTCCTCACCCAGACCTGCGAGTAACCAGCACCTCGAGGTGATGGCCTTGGCAGTGGCTTTACGCAAGCGTGGGTGGACCATTGCATGACTTCGTGTTTACCTTAGGAAAAGAAACGACATGCCAAAGGAACATATATACTTTACTATAACTTGAATACCCTCAAAAAGATGCTTGTTATTCGTGAAGTGCTTTCACATCCTCTCTGTTGGTTTTCAAAACGAAACGTTACTTTACTTAAAAAAAAAAAAGGACGACACAGGCATAGATGCATAGACCACACAGACCAAACAGACCCCCGGTCTAAGAGGGGTGGTCTGTCCTTAACACTACTTAAAAGATAGAAAAAATGCAAGACCACAAAGACCCCTGATCCAAGAGAGGTGGTCTGTCCTTAACACTACTTAAAAGACAAAAAATGCAGTCACCTTAAAAGCTGTAAAAGAAAAGGCACAAAAGATAAGGTAAGACTTTGAGTCAGAAAGCACCGATTTGCGTCACATGATAATTAAAAGCAAATTCAAGAAGGTGCCATTCTTACAGACAAACTTTCTCTTTTCATCTAGTAGGCTCAATTTTCCAGTGTTATATGTATAGAAAGACAACTGAGTGAAATTGTGTTATAAAGCAAATGCTCCAGATCTTACGTAGGTGGCGAGGGATTTCATTCAGTTCCATTGCAAATGTGGGTAAGGCAGCAGCAGCAGCAGCAGCAGCAGCAGCAGCAGCAGCAGCAGCAGCAGCAGCAGCAGCAGCAGCAGCTTTGCACTGTCACGAGGAACAATGGCTCACTCAGCCCAGAAATTTAGTTGTGGGAGACACAATAGATTCTCCAGACTTAGCATTAGCGAAGATTCCACCTTTGTGAATACCAAGGTGAGAGAGAGAGAGAGAGAGAGAGAGAGAGAGAGAGAGAGAGAGAGAGAGAGAGAGAGAGAGAGAGAGAGAGAGAGAGAGAGAGAGAGAGAGAGGTGTAAGGGGTGTGTACGAGTAAGAAGAGAGGAGAGGGATCGGTTCCAAGTGAAGGATGATCTTGCAGCAAGGGTGTATTATCTAATGTGTTTGTGGATGGGAAGGTGAGGGAGGTAAACGCAAGAGTCTTTGAGAGAGGGGCGACTATGCAGTGTAGGGGGGGATATGAAAGGGTTTGGAAAGTGAGTCAATTGTTTGCTGAAAACACTTCACTGGTGGCAGATTCAGGTGACAAACGCAAAAGCTGATGAATGAGTCTAGGAGTGTTTGAGAGGAGGAAGTTGAGAGTAAATGTGAATAAAAGCAAGATCATTCGGTTTAGCAGGGTAGAGGGACAGGATAGTTGGGGTGTGAATATGAATGGAGAAAATTTGGAAGAAGGGACGTGTTTTAGATATCTAGGAGTGACATGACAGCAATTGGAACCATGCAAGCGAAAGTAGGTCATAGGGTGGGCGAGGGGGCGAACATTCTGGGAGCAATGAGGAATGTGTGGAAAAAGAGGTCAGTATCTAGGAGAGCGAAACGGGTATGCAAATTTGAAAATATTGTGGTCCTAGCAATGTTGTATGGATGCGAGGCGTGGGCTAGTGATGGTGTGCGGTGGACGGTGGAAGTGTTGGAAATGAAATGTTTGAGGACAATATATGATGTGAGGTGGTTTGATCGAGTAGGTGATAAGAGGATAAGAGTAGAGGCGTTGTAATAAAAAAGAGTGCGGTTGAGAGAGCTAAAGAGGGTGTGCTGAAATGGCTTGGACATATGGAAAGAATGAGTCTGGATGGCGGAGGGGACAAGGAGAAAGGGGAGACCAAAATGGAGACGGAGTGAAAAAGATTTTGAGCCTAGATTTTTAGGAGGATGAAGGGTGTGCACATGATACAGTGAATCGGAACAATGGGGTATATGCAGGGGGTCGACGAGCTGTCGCTGGACTGAACCAGGATGTGTGAAGCGGCTGGGGAGACCATGTGGGGCCTGGTTGTGGATAGGGAGCAGTGGTTTCGGTGCACTGCACATGACAGGTAAAAAATGGATGGGAGCGAATGCAGCCTTTCTTCGTCTGTTCCTGGCGCAAACTCGCTCATATGGAAAATGACGATCAAAATACGGAATTATATATATATATATATATATATATATATATATATATATATATATATATATATATATATATATATGTATATATATATATATATATATATATATATATATATATATATATATATATATTTATATATATATTAACTATTTGTGTAGATGGGAGTCGATGTGCTCTGAAATTGCACATGTGACTAATGATATCTCGGGAGGGTTGGTATGCCTGTCTACACCCACCACCACCATTCCGTATCCATCACAGGAGCGTTTTGCCATACGGGAATGATCAGTTAATTATAAGCATCTACTGTCCCACGGTATAGGGAGACAGTTGTTACCATTTCTGATATATAGCTCATGTAGTAATGTAGCATATGTGGGTTACATGGCTGCAAAGCATGACTGGGGTTGACGCCTTAATGCCGTAATCGAATCATGAGACCGAGTTCGTTGATCATGAACCTGGTTGACGAGACGCTTCATGAACCATATCCGAGCCAACGCGTGATGATCTCATGCTTCTCATGGCATTCGTCATGGAAACCTCACAGGAAACGCTAGGGAGCCATTGTCGCCCTACACAGTAATCATGCCGTAAGGTAATCAAGCCATAATGTAATCATGCCGTAAGGTAATCAAAGCCGTAAGGTAATCAAGGTGGTGATGTAATCATGCCGTAATGTAATCATGCCTTAATGTAATCAAGTAGTATAATCATGCCGTTATGTAATCATGCCGTAATGTAATCAGGCCCTAAGGTAATCATGCCCTAATGTAATCATGCCGTAAGGTAATCAAGCCGTAATGTAATCATGTCTTAAGGTAATCAAGCCGTTGTGTAATCAAGCCGTAATGTAATCATGCCGTAATGTAATCATGCCGTAATTCAATCAAGCCGCAATGTAATCAAGCCGTAATGTAATCAAGCCGTTGTGTAATCATGCCGTAATGTAATCGAGCCGTAATAGGTGGTAATCATTGGTGTGAAACAAGAAAATAAAACATGACTGCGGTCTCTTAGTAGGAACTCCACGTATTCGTGGTCTTTCACTTAACCAGGCCATCACAGCTGCTATTGATGATCTATTCACAAAGTCTGCCAGCGTACGTGATGACCTGGGCCAGCAGTGTTGCACTCGGACAGTATATATATATATATATATATATATATATATATATATATATATATATATATATATATATATATATATATATATATATATATATATATTTTTTTTTTTTTTTTTTTTATACTTTGTCGCTGTCTCCCGCGTCTGCGAGGTAGCGCAAGGAAACAGACGAAAGAAATGGCCCAACCCCCCCCCCCATACACATGTACATACACATGTCCACACACGTGTATACATACCTACACAGCTTTCCATGGTCCACCCCAGACGCCTCACATGCCTTGATTCACTCCACTGACAGCACGTCAACCCCTGTATACCACATCGCTCCAATTCACTCTATTCCTTGCCCTCCTTACACCCTCCTGCATGTTCAGGCCCCGATCACACAAAATCTTTTTCACTCCATCTTTCCACCTCCAATTTGGTCTCCCTCTTCTCCTCGTTCCCTCCACCTCCGACACATATATCCTCTTGGTCAATCTTTCCTCACTCATTCTCTCCATGTGCCCAAACCATTTCAAAACACCCTCTTCTGCTCTCTCAACCACGCTCTTTTTATTTCCACACATCTCTCTTACCCTTACGTTACTTACTCGATCAAACCACCTCACACCACACATTGTCCTCAAACATCTCATTTCCAGCACATCCATCCTCCTGCGCACAACTCTATCCATAGCCCACGCCTCGCAACCATACAACATTGTTGGAACCACTATTCCTTCAAACATACCCATTTTTGCTTTCCGAGATAATGTTCTCGACTTCCACACATTTTTCAAGGCTCCCAAAATTTTCGCCCCCTCCCCCACCCTATGATCCACTTCCGCTTCCATGGTTCCATCCGCTGACAGATCCACTCCCAGATATCTAAAACACTTCACTTCCTCCAGTTTTTCTCCATTCAAACTTACCTCCCAATTGACTTGACCCTCAACCCTACTGTACCTAATAACCTTGCTCTTATTCACATTTACTCTTAACTTTCTTCTTCCACACACTTTACCAAACTCAGTCACCAGCTTCTGCAGTTTCTCACATGAATCAGCCACCAGCGCTGTATCATCAGCGAACAACAACTGACTCACTTCCCAGGCTCTCTCATCCCCAACAGACTTCATACTTGCCCCTCTTTCCAGGACTCTTGCATTCACCTCCCTAACAACCCCATCCATAAACAAATTAAACAACCATGGAGACATCACACACCCCTGCCGCAAACCTACATTCACTGAGAACCAATCACTTTCCTCTCTTCCTACACGTACACATGCCTTACATCCTCGATAAAAACTTTTCACTGCTTCTAACAACTTGCCTCCCACACCATATATTCTTAATACCTTCCACAGAGCATCTCTATCAACTCTATCATATGCCTTCTCCAGATCCATAAATGCTACATACAAATCCATTTGCTTTTCTAAGTATTTCTCACATACATTCTTCAAAGCAAACACCTGATCCACACATCCTCTACCACTTCTGAAACCGCACTGCTCTTCCCCAATCTGATGCTCTGTACATGCCTTCACCCTCTCAATCAATACCCTCCCATATAATTTACCAGGAATACTCAACAAACTTATACCTCTGTAATTTGAGCACTCACTCTTATCCCCTTTGCCTTTGTACAATGGCACTATGCACGCATTCCGCCAATCCTCAGGCACCTCACCATGAGTCATACATACATTAAATAACCTTACCAACCAGTCAACAATACAATACAATCCTGCCCCCACCCCCCGTTTTTGATTTTCAAAAAGAAGGAACAGAGAAGGGGAGGATAGTACCTCTAAGGGTCTAAGGGTCAGTTCCCTGTTCTTAACGCTACCTCGCAAAGATGGGAAATGGCGAATATGTATGAAAAAGAAAAGATACATATGTTGTGGTAATCCAAATAAACTCGTGAAGTATGGACGAGAAAATCTTCCGGAAAAAACAAACAAGGTAATTGCCTTGGATAACGCCGACAGCTTAAAGCTACTGTGTTTGGCTTCCGGAAATTGTTCTCTTATCTTTCCTTGACGTGTTTATCTGAGCTGATACAATATGCATATATATATATATATATATATATATATATATATATATATATATATATATATATATATATATATATATATATATATATCTATATATCAGGATATCCTTTCGCCGTTACCCGCGTTAGCAAGGTAGCGCCAAGAACAGAAGAAGAAGAAAGACCGCATCCACTCGCATCCCTTCTCTGGCTGTGATTTGTGATACACCGAAAGCAAGGCTCTCCCTATCCCCTACCAATCCCTTGCAGACCTCTTTATGGTTTACCACGTACGCTTCACATGCCCTGTTTCAGTTCAGCGACAGCATGTCGACCCTTGTATACTACATCGTTCCAATTCACTCTATCCTGTCCATGCCTTTCACCCTCCTGCATGTTCAGGCCCCGATCGCTCAAAATCTTTTTCACTCTATCCTTCCATCTCCAATTTCTCCTGGTTCCCTCCACTTCTGACATATATATCCTCTTTCTCAACCTTTCATCACTCATCCTCTCCTTATGTCCAAACCATTTCAGCACACCTCCTGCTCTCTCAACCACACTCTTTTCATTACAACACCCCTCTTTTACCCTTTCATTACTTCATCAAACCACAGCACCCCTACCCCACACACACACACACACAGACACACACACACACACACACACACATATATATATATATATATATATATATATATATATATATATATATATATATATATATATATATATATATATAGGAGCGTCAAATTCTTTAATTTGGGCAAACAGGTGAGGGTATTCCCTCAAAGGCCCAGTCCTCTGTTCTTAACGCTACCTCGCTATCGCGGGAAATGGCGAATAGTATGAAAAAAAAAAAAATGTATATACATATATAAGATGAATAGATCTCGTCCAAGATAACTGTATCTCCATTCGGAAACGATAAACAAACGCTTCTGAGCGTAGCGCAACCTTGAAGCTGCAGGAGCCTCTTGGAAAACGTGTGTTGGAGTTATAACCCCAGGAGATCTTCGCGAAAGGGGTCCTGAGGTCGTCTGATAATACATACGGTGAGCTAGGTATTACGCTTGATATACAGCGAGACCCGGCGGTGCACTGTATTTACATGATAGCTTCAGAAGACGTTGGTGGACAGTGAAAGACGCCTCTAGGATACAACGGTGTGGTTGAGGAAGATTAGGCCCAAATTATCATTTACATCCTCTATAATCTTCTTCATTTGATGAATTATTCGAAAAAACTTTGCTTTCGCATTCCCCATTGGGCACTCAACACCAGCGATTTGAAAGTATTACATGGGATGAAACCTCATAAAAGATCAGATAACATGCATTCTGGTACTCGTATATGGTTAATTCTTACAAACAGTTTATATGCCTTTCCTTCTCGTCTCTGCTAAGTCTTGCTGAGAAAATAATCTGCTTTTATGAAAGCAATGTCCCACTGCTTAATAGAATACTTTATGGCGTATGATTTTAGATTCTATCCCCTTCCTATAGCGTTTTCTTGAGACAAGTGATGTATGGATATGCGTTCGGCACACATTAACTCTAGTGATATTGATGATACAACACTAATATATGGCACAAGGCTAGTTCATGTGTCATACATAGTTAGCATTCATTCAGTTTCCCGATCTCATAGCAAGGAAGTAAGAGAGGGAACATCCCTGGCATCCTTGAGTTCTTATTTACAGATACAGACGCTATTATCATTTTAATACAACGGCGACTATTGTTACCTTCTCACTTCCCACTCTCTCATAACAGGGTCAATCAAGCATCTCTCTCCAGCGGTGAGAAAAGACAGTATGCGGTCGTGGAACAGGTCACCTGGAGCGATGCTCAGCACACGCATTCGACACAGCCTCTTAAAATGGCCCCTTGCACATCGTCGCCACACCTCACTCCTTTACCGGGTCTTAAGGAGGATGGAGCACTGCTGTTGAAAGACGAGTCAGTAGGCATCTACCAGCCGCTTACTGACGGAGGGAGGGTCTCTCATCTGGTAGATCAGCCATGAACAGTTTTATAACCAAAAGCGACCAATCAAAGACGGCCGTAAAGTTGATAGCATAAAGCCACCCAGAGTTGCCATCCGAGATATTCAAAGGATAGCGAGAAAGGACGAAGATTACAGGCGACTAGATGGTTCTCACTTAGCATCTTCAGCGATTTCATGGATATAGCTCGTCTCTAGAAAGCTTCCAGTCTGTTCCGCCATTGGTTAGTTGATCCCATTCTGTCACAGTGGAAGATATTCAAGACTAGGGCTCCTTTGGAACACGGAGCAGGGCAAACCGATCTCCGATACAACCATCTAGATACATATCCTTAAAACTTTTGCAATAAATACCTTATCACATAATCTGGATCTCGAGAATGATGCTAGTAAAATTAAAGAATTTGAATTCGTCATAAAGATCTCCCATAACTAATTACGAAAATCATCATTAATTCTTGCCACTGGCACGTACTTGCGCTCCAACCCAGTATCAATACTAGCATCCCAGAGGATCCAAGACTTTTTGAACATTCTACAGCCAAACTGCTGACAGGTTTATCTGCACACTCCTTATATGCTCTGAGACGTATGATAACAATGATTAATTACACATATACAGAAAACCTCGTAATAATTACATTTTATTCAATAGAACTTTGAAGGACTGAATGTTTTAGAAAAAGATCAATTACTACCTGAGTTAAAGGAATGTGTTCATGATAGCAAACGTTTGATTTCCCAATGATGTGCACCTTAGTAGTTTATTTTTCCTTGTCTCTCACCTGTCAGCAAGCAATCTAAATAAATCTTGCTCGTGAATAGCTGTCGACGGTATATCGCTCACCACAATATATAAAAAGAAAAAAAAAAGATTGCCGCGCGCTCTATCTGGTGCAGGACGTCTGCCATCATACCATTCTTGGACAAGCGGTCCGCTATAAGGGATCTCGCACTGAGCCATTTTATGGCCGACTGTCTTGTACAAGATATCGGCAGATATGGCTGCTCGTTAAATTTAATCGGATTACGGAAAATACCTTTTAGTATTCATCAGCCGCTGTGTGGGATACTGGTATACCCAGAGAACAAGTACGAGCTCAAGAAATGGCATTTAGAACATATGAGTAATTGGAAAGTATATGAAAGAGGATTTAAGAGTAAGGGGAAAAAAAAGGATAGATAAAAGAAGAGAGATAGAGAGGACAGCAGTTGTTGTGGAGGAAGGATGCAACCCCGATAAGCAAAGTAGATTGACGACGACATATCAGTCGGTTGTGGGAGTAGGGCGGTTGTGTGTATGGGGCGAGGTGGGTGAGGGATCTCGGGTAAGGTGGAGAGCACCAGTCAGGTTGGGTTACACAGCTACCACAGTAGAGGGAGCAGAGGACACTCCACGTCTGTCCATGCCACGTCACGCTCGCCTGCTGTTGAGCACCAGGTGATTGGGAGACGGACAGGAGACGAGGAGGAGGAGGAGGAGAAGGGAGAAGGGGATTCTAAGACCTTATTGTTGTCTAGGACTTTATATTACTAGGAGCTGTTTGGTGATGAGGAGAGTTTAAAACGTGCCTTCTATCTCTGCGAATAGAGGACGATTTTGGCTGTATAGATGTATATGATAACGATTTACCTTTGGACGTCGAGGAATCAAACCTAGCCTTACGGTGTGGTAAGACGGCACGCAAATCATTGGACCGTGTCCCCTCAATCCTGTTCACAACAAGGGCTATTGAAATGGATGCGCGTTTGGACATGCATGGTCATCCTCGCTCCCTCCTACACCACCTATCTGTAGGCACTACACACATTAGTCCATCTGACACTATCCAAATATACCAACCCCTCGGAAGATAACTCCTGCACCACCTCGCCGTCATAACCTCCTGGCATATGAGATCCTTCGTCCCCGAGTTACAGTCTGATACCACGACCGCATCAACCCAGCCAGTCTCGTGGAGGCTATGACAAGGCAGCCTCTTGTTATAGCCACTCTGGACATTTTGAAATTGCCCATTACTTGTGTGTAAGAACTGGCTGCTTGGCACCCTATTTTTCATTGCTACAGTTCTACCGTCTTAATTTAATGTTTTCTCTCTGTAATTTTCAGCTTTTATAGGAATGATATACTCTAGATAATAATGATGATAAGATTGATAATAATGATAATAGTTCTAATAATGATAATGATGATAGAGATGATAATTATAATAATAATAATGATAATAACAATTATAGTAACAATGATGATAATGATGATAATAATGATGATAATGATGATAGTAATGATAATATTGGTAATAATGATAATAATATTAATAATGATAGTAGTGATAACAATGATAATAATAATAATAATAATATCAATAATGATAATGATAATAATGGCAATGATAATAATAATGATAATAACAACAACAATGATAATAATAATAATAATAATAATAATGATAATAATAATATAATAATAATAATAATAATAATAATAATAATAATAGTAGTAATAATAATAATAATAATGATAATAATAATAATAATTGTAATGATAATGATAATGGTGATAATGATAATAATAGCAATAATGACAATGATAATGATAATGATAATGATAATGAAATGATAATGATAATAATGATATTAATGATAACAATAATTGATAATGATATTAATAACAGGTTACAATAATTACATTATCACCTCTATCTCAACTAATGCTTTTATTACTACTACACATATTCAGCAGAATATTCTCCTTCGCGAATCTTTGCCTTTTAGATTATTCCAGTGAGTTTCGCTTGTGACACCTAAACAGGTTAATTATATCTGGTGATGGATGTACGAATTTTGATAATGTAACTATTGTCGAGTAGTACAGAGTCGAGGACCTGCAATGATAAATTCCTGTATGTAATGGTCGAGATTTCCTCCATGTTGAAATTGCCCTGTGAAAATAACAGTAATTATACATATTTCTTTGAGCATTAACTCGCAAACCGCAAATTCGCCAGTTTTGAATCTAGTACATTGACCAAAGCAAGAATTTCCTGTTTTGCTGACTCGGCTCCCGGCGGGTGTCCACATCTGGTGTTCAGCAAGGCGATCACTCATCACCCCCCCTCTCTCTCCGTTTGCTGTTTGTGCTAATAAATCAACAAGGGCGGTGTTGAATTCTGTGATGCGTAAACACCCTTGGTGTCGCTCTCTGTAACAGTCGACGTCTTAAAGCGGGATGGATTACCCCAGCGCTGTGCACCGATGTTGTGGGAGATCGAGGACAGACGGGCGTCTGTGAGGTTAACATGAAACTCGCTCAATACAATGTCTGGAGTAGGTAGCAGCGGATGTAAGGCTGGAGGTGGCCGATGGTGTAGCAGTAGCTTTGAAACGGGGTTCATGTTTTGGATGGTTCACAGACGCTCGCACCTTGGATGGCTAGAGGTGGCTTTATCTAGATTTAAGCTTCGCTTAGCTCTGGGGAAATTGAGGCTTGCAGGTTAATGAGCTCACGCAATGCATTACAGAGCAGCAGCAGCAGCAGCAGCAACCTCTTACTCACCTCTGTTCTCATTAAACTCATCATAGCCTTTGTGTTCTTGTAGCCAAGGACATTGACGTGCTCTTGTTAAGTTCATCACACCCTTTGTTACGTCTTCTTTTTTTCCATTAATGTGATTAAAGCTCTTGTGCTTATATGGCCAATGGCAGTGACGTGTTAGTAATCAGCTTATTATAGCCTTTTGAGTCTCTGTAGCCAAGGAGAGTGATGTGTTCTTATGGTGCTCATCAGAGCCTTTGTGTCACCGTAAATGCAAATTCATATTCTTACGAAGGTCATCATTACTGTTGTGTACCTGCAGCCAAGATCAATGACATGCTCACTACGTTTCATGTTTAAGAAATGGTCCTGTTTGTGAAGACTGCTCATAAGTGAAGTTCGATGGATGGCGTCTTAAAGAATGAATCTGAAGGCGATGATTGCAAGTCCTGCAACACAGGCAAATGTCACTCAATTTACAAAGTCGATGCATTGTGTTTTGACCGAGAGCAATAGTGTTGATGTATAGCAAATCGATTGAATCTAAGTCACCACCAAGATCGCCAGAGTCTCGTGGGCTAAAACTGTAGAAAATACCTCCATCATAGATCCTTTGGCCAGCTGTGTGAGGAATGAACTACAAAGGTGTTCATGTGAAAAATGAACCCCAGTCTTTTCTTTAAGAGTGTGTCTCTCGCAAATGATGCAAAACAATATGCATCACTCCCGTTGGTGCGTCTTGCCCTTCGTGTATTTGTTGGCCACGATGACATGGACGAGATCTGAATCTGAAAGAAAGAGTAAACAAATTCATCCTCTTCTGAAGCGACGAGATGCAGATGTTGTTGCCACAGGGGAAGTGGATGAAATGATCTCGAAGAGAGGATGTGAGCGAGTTAGGTTCGTGGGTTGTAAATGGTCAGTCGTTATGGCTTTTGGTAAGAAGCTGTAATTCCCTCTTCGTACAGTATGGTGAGGGAGTTCTCTTAAATATTTTCTTCATCTAAGACGAGATTGCGACACTAAGCTTGGCTCGCAAGTAATGCTTATGTCACCTAGTTTGTGTGTATGTATTTGCGTGCGTGCGTTGGTTTGCAACGAATTGTTTGTGTATGTATTTGTAAAAATGGTGATGATGATATCTAAATCGACGGAAACCCATCAAAATCAATTTAAAAAGAAGACCGGAACCAATTGAAGACGACCGAATACAGACAAAGAAAAAATCTAAAACCGACCTGTCCCCATCGAAGCCGATCTGAAACCGATTCATACAGCCAAAACCAACCGGAAGCTGACCCACACAACCAAGACCCTACCTAGAACCGACCCATGCAACCAAAACCGACCTGAAACTGTACCCATACTAACATAATCAGAACCAAAACCCTACCTGTCTGTAGAACGTATGGATCACCGTTCCCTCAATCCTTCTTGAAAGGCGAATAACTGTGGTTTCGGTACATTACACATGACAGCTAGAGACTGAGAGTGAACGAATGTGGCCTTTTTTTTCTGTCTTTTCCTAGCGCTACCTCGCTGGGGTGGCGGGGTGGCGACGAGAATGGATGAAGGCAGCAAGTATGAATGACGACCTGACTCTTGATTACCCATGGAGCATCATGTCTCTGCCGTAACGGGAAAAGCATTTAACTTTTCCATCAGACCTTTCTCACTTGCCTAAGGCAAGCTGCGCTCCCTCTCCTTCCTGGCCCTTTGAAGACATCGTAGAGCTTCCTTGTAAGCCTTAAGAGTGGCGAGCATTCCCACTCAATAGACTGCTTAAGTACGTAGTCCATACACCCTCACAGTTGCTGTTGGTCTGTCTCCCTCTGACTCCTACCTAACTGCTTATTTTGGCAGTCATCATGTTCCCTTTCAGCAGGGAAGCCACACGTACCTCAAAACTCTAGTGCTAACTCCTAAGCACGTTTTCTACTGCATTGTACTGGTGGGTATATCTAAGCATAACACTAATTAGTAAGTTTATGTAATGAACTCGAGAAATAGAATCGTTTCATCTAGCCATGGGAAATACAGTTTCTCATATCCGTTTTCGGACTGGTATTATGGACAGTGATATATGAAGGCAGGTTAAGGAGCTGGTTTTGCTTGGTCTAGGTCATCTCTTTCTCTGTCATTCACCGCCAGTTTTAAGTTGTTTCCGTGGGTACATATCAGCTTTGGTCGGTTTCATGTTGGTTTCAGTTGGTCGGCGGGTTTCAAACTGGTTTCCATCGGGCCCCGATGGTTTCGTGTTCATCAACTTGGTTTTTGGTCTTTTTCTATCGGTTCCGGTGTGGGTTGCTGACGAGTTCGATCAATTCCAGGTCTGGTCTCGGTCGGTTTCGATTGATTCTGGTAGGTTTCACTATAACTATAACTGGCAGCGACCAGGATTCGAACCTAAGCGCTCTCTCTCTCTCTCTCTCTCTCTCTCTCTCCACCCTGGGGTGTCCGTGAATGCGTGACGGTCAGTAACGCTCACCACCAAGATAAAGAAAGTCTCCTCTGAGGATGTGTAGGTGAGAGATGTAATCAGAAGGAGCTGAAGATGTATTACGTCTTCACCTACGTTTTAAGTATACCCTTGGTAATTCCAGCACCTGAGAAAGAACAATATTTGTGTGTGGGGACGCGGGTTTTTATAGCGGCAGCGAAGACATCTGGAGGAAAAAGAATTTAGAACAATAGCAATTATCTAAATGGGCAGAAATCTATTCCCTGTGTCCAGCTGGCCATTCATCTTCCCTACCAGGTTATTACCACCAGCAACCCACCACAATAACACCCTCAACTGTTGAACTACCTACCACCACCAGCAACAACATACTAGAGCAACATACAGTAACAACAACCATCTCCATAACCGTTCGCCATCACCACCACAGTCACTAGGGCTGCCAGTACTTTTGGTATAGGAACCACTACATTAACAGACTACAACCACCATTACAGTAACTACTAACATAACTATACCACTATCATCACAACCACATCACAATCACTATGCCATTAGTACTAACACATCATAACTAGCGTTACTACTTCTCTCACTGTTACAACTACCATTAATCACCTACAACCATTACAACTACCACAATCACTCTTACAGCTACCATCACCACCACAATCACATTACCATTCTCATAACTACCGAATTCCTTCTACCATAACCTCTACCACTACAAACCCTACCACCACAGTCAACATACCACATTATCACCACTACCACATCACATCTACAACTATAACCCATTACCATCGGAATGCTACCACTCCAGTAAGCATCAACGTTGACGATACACAACCTTTGTCAACATCTTCCTCACAACTACCACACAACCCTTACAAAGTGCACCACCACCACGCCCTAATGTCCTCACATCTCCACACCACTAGACCATACAAGAACAAAAACGTCATCTCTGAAATCACAACCACTCTCTCACAACCGCCACCATCATCACCACCATATTCTCACTATATCCTCACAACCACCCTATCACCAGCACACCAGTCACCACTATATCCTCACAACCACCACATCACCACCACACCACACCAGTCACCACCACTATATCCTCACAGCCACCACATCACCAGCACTACCACACCAGTCACCACCACTATATCCTCACAACCACCACATCACCACCACTACTACACCACTATATCTTCACAACCACCACATCACCACCACCACCACACCAGTCACCACTAAATCCTCACAACCACCACATCACCACCACATCAGTCACCACCAAATCCTCACAACCACCACATCACCACCACTACTACACCAATCACCACTAAATCCTCACAACCACCACATCACCACCACTACCACACCAGTCACCACTACATCATCACAACCACCACGTCACCACCACATCACCACCACCACTGGAGCCAACCCACCGCTAAGGTCATAATTAGTCCTGACGTACACCTAATGTCCTCATATTTCCAGCTTTCAGAAACGCAAACAAGCTTATAATTTGACCCAAAACATGAGTGGTGGATAATTTGGCTGAGGTAGGCCATCAGGATTATGGATGCAGCTTCGCTGGTCATTTCCCTCGTGGCTCTCTCTCTCTCTCTCTCTCTCTCTCTCTCTCTCTCTCTCTCTCTCTCTCTCTCTCTCTCTCTCTCTCTCTCTCTCTCTCTCTCTCTCTCTCTCTCTCTCTCTCTCTCTCTCTCTCTCTCTCTCTCTCTCTCTCTCTCTCTCTCTCTCTCTCTCTCTCTCAGTTTATTCGTTTATTTTTTTCTCCTATGAATCTTAAAGTTGTTGGTCATTATGGTCTATTTTCCTTCTCAGCGTTTATTTTCCTTCTCAGCATGATGCTGGATGAGTAATGTGTGTATGATTGTGTCGTGGTGGTTCTTCTTCTGAGTCATGGCTGAGGCTGATTACACGTCATAATGTACAGGAAGTGCTGAGATGTTCTTCACAAGATTTTACATAAAAGGGAATAAGAGCCACACGCATGTTCATCCTGAACAAATGATCCTTCTGTACGAAAGTGAAATAATTATGCATATATATATATATATATATATATATATATATATATATATATATATATATATATATATATATATATATATATATATATATATATATATATATATATATATATATATATAAGTGAATTTCAATCTCAGACACAGGTCATAGGTCCAGTGACCTCTCCTCCCTGCTAACCTTGTGTCAGTGGCCAGCAGAAGGTGTAGGCGGAAGAGAACTGTATTGGTGTGGGGTGAGTTATGGCGGAGAGGAGAGATCCATAGGGCAGAGTTGTGACAGAGGAATATAGGCAGAGCGGCGGTAAGAAGAGGGTGGCAACAGTTGTGATGGAGGGAAAGGGATCAAGTTTGGTGAAGTAATAGAAAGGATACATGATGGGATGTACTAAGTCGGGGTTAAGGTAAGGATGTGGTATGGGGTGGAAAGAAATGTTGTGTGTTGGATGTATTGGAAAAAGGGAAGCTCAGATGGGGAGCGTTGCCCCGGGAGAAGACAGGGCCTAGAGGGAGAAAGTCTGGAAGGACAAAGCCATGTATAATGCAGGAGAGGAGCAGATGCACGGAGGGAGAGAGAGAGAGAGAGAGAGAGAGAGAGAGAGAGAGAGAGAGAGAGAGAGAGAGAGAGAGAGAGAGAGAGAGAGAGAGCGCAGGTGAGGCGATTTGTTCAGGAGGGGGGAAGTGTGGTAACCTAACTACACAGAAGAGGTCATTATGGTAAACTGAAGGCACTAATTGCTGTACTGTCAACGTTTCCTACGACCACCGCGCTGGCTGACTGATATCCCAGGGGTGCTTGTGTGCTGGTGGGCTGTTTCTGTCTTGCTGGATGTCTGTGTGAGGACGTTATTTAGTGGGTGCTTGTGTGTGTGTGTGTGTGTGTGTGTGTGTGTTGGCCGGCTGGCTCTTTTGGCCAGGGAGTATTTCATGAAGAGGGGTAGCTGGTGTTTGCTTGTGTGCTTGGTCATCTGTGTTTGATATATATGTATATATATATATATATATATATATATATATATATATATATATATATATATATATATATATATATTTTTTTTTTTTTTTTTATACTTTGTCGCTGTCTCCCGCGTTTGCGAGGTAGCGCAAGGAAACAGACGAAAGAAATGGCCCAACCCCCCCCCCCATACACATGTATATACATACGTCCACACACGCAAATATACATACCTACACAGCTTTCCATGGTTTACCCCAGACGCTTCACATGCCTTGATTCAATCCACTGACAGCACGTCAGCCCCGGTATACCACATCGCTCCAATTCACTCTGTTCCTTGCCCTCCTTTCACCCTCCTGCATGTTCAGGCCCCGATCACACAAAATCTTTTTCACTCCATCTTTCCACCTCCAATTTGGTTTCCCTCTTCTCCTTGTTCCCTCCACCTCCGACACATATATCCTCTTGGTCAATCTTTCCTCACTCATTCTCTCCATGTGCCCAAACCACTTCAAAACACCCTCTTCTGCTCTCTCAACCACGCTCTTTTTATTTCCACACATCTCTCTTACCCTTACGTTACTCACTCGATCAAACCACCTCACACCACACATTGTCCTCAAACATCTCATTTCCAGCACATCCATCCTCCTGCGCACAACTCTATCCATAGCCCACGCCTCGCAACCATACAACATTGTTGGAACCACTATTCCTTCAAACATACCCATTTTTGCTTTCCGAGATAATGTTCTCGACTTCCACACATTCTTCAAGGCCCCCAGAATTTTCGCCCCCTCCCCCACCCTATGATCCACTTCCGCTTCCATGGTTCCATCCGCTGCCAGATCCACTCCCAGATATCTAAAACACTTCACTTCCTCCAGTTTTTCTCCATTCAAACTCACCTCCCAATTGACTTGACCCTCAACCCTACTGTACCTAATAACCTTGCTCTTATTCACATTTACTCTTAACTTTCTTCTTCCACACACTTTACCAAACTCAGTCACCAGCTTCTGCAGTTTCACACATGAATCAGCCACCAGCGCTGTATATATATATGTATTTGGGTGGGGCTGCTTTAACAGCGGCCTGCACGCCCTCCGCTTGGTTCGATGCTCTTGTGATGCCAAAATGCATCTCGGGGAATGAGGTACATCTGGCGGTGATGATGGTGGATAGTGTGGTGCATTGACGTCTCCCTAGATCGTTGGTCTGAAAGATTGACAATGCTTTGGAGAGGGATGGACCACTGTGTGGGGTATCATTCGGTTGGTGCTTTAAGAGTTGCTGAAGACAATCTTGCGTACCCACTTCTCGCCATATTTTGTCTTTCCCTTTGTTGTGGAGTGGGTACGGAGGATATGACCAGGTGCGCGAGGCACTGGTTGGATTGGGAAGAGTGAAAGCTGTGTAGATATTCGTGAGTCCAGATTCAGGGAATTCAAGCGTCCTGAGCCCCCACAGGGAACAAAGAGAGGGGTTACTGGGAGTTCAGATATCATCAATAGTGGATGCAGCCTCTCAGAATCATACTCAATGACGAACGCTCATTGGTGAGGGCGTCGGCAGGCCATGGAATGAGACTTCTTCTCATCCTAAAGTTGATATCTGTCCTTGATGGCTATGTTATGTCTGACATGGTTCAAAGCTTTGGTGAAGTCAACAGAGGTTTGAGCCACAAAGGTCTTGTATCTCTCCAGGTTGTGGTAGGTAAAGTCAAGGAAGAGTGTGAGTCAGTGTAAGGCACAAGGAGGTTTTCGAATCACCACACTAATGAGGGTCTACGGAACCTTCAGTGTCTGAGCAAACTTGTCACCTACAAGAACGCTCGTAGGTTGAACTGGGGATCGTTAGTCACAGACAAATAGTAGGGTCTTTTGCACACGGTATTGGAGAGACATATGAGGTCACCCAGTAAGCTGTGTGTGTGTGTGTGTGTGTGTGTGTGTGTGTGTGTGTGTGTGTGTGCGTTTGTTTTCTTAAGCCACACATAAAACCTCGCAGATATAGATCGGTTCAGCAGCAATTACACCTAAGCCGTGCTATAGACTGGCATGGTTTACTACAAAGTAATGCTCCCTGTTACATATATCATGATTCTGAGACTCCGTACATGAAGTACCTGATCACCTCGCCGCTCGGGGGCATAATGGTAGTAATTCTTCAACTGGTGAATAATTCTGATACTCAGAGATAGAAGGTTATCCTCTGGCATCCGTGAGGTCCTCAATTACACGGTGAATAATGGCTGACACAGACAGACTAATACGCAAATTACAGCAGACGCAACCTTTGGGGAATTTACTCTGCTGGAGGTCTGGTTGGTGTTGCGTGGTGAGCCTTGTGTGGTGGATGGGGTTGGGCAGGGTTAGGGACAGCTGGTGTGGTGTGTGGTGTGTAGGGGTGGGTGTTGGGGTGGAAGGCAGCTGGTGTAGTGTGTGTCGTGTAGGGATGGGTGTTGGGGATGGAAGGCAGCTGGTGTGGTGTCTGGTGTGTAGGGGTGGGAGTTGAGGATGGAAGGCAGCTGGTGTGGTGTGTGGTGTGTAGGGTTCTCGTTGGGGTGATGGAAGGCAGTTAGTGTCGTGTCCTCAATGTGATGGCTGGCGAGGCGTGAGGTGCATGGCATGTAGTGTTGGGGTTCAGCTGGTGTGGCATCTGTCTGCAACTGTGGTGTGTGGTGTGCAGTGTGTGTGATGTGAAGTGTATGGTGTGTGATGTGTGGTGTTTGGAGTTGTAATGTTTGGCGTGTAGTGTCAATTATGTGATGATGTGTGGTTACTGTGAGTGGAGTGTGTGAGTATAAGGTATCACGATTGGTCAATACTAAGCTTGGCACAGGCTTGGCACAGGCTCGTGTCAATGACAACCCGTTCTCATGTGTGCCATCACTGACACAGGCCTGGTGTGTTGTGTTCGGGGTGCCATTCCTGGCACAAAGCTGCCCATGTGTAACTGTAGTATAGTAGGCTTTCAGGTGGATGTGTGTGTGTGTGTGTGTGTGTGTGTGTGTGTGTGTGTGTGTGTGTGTGTGTGTGTGGTTTAGGAAATGTTTGTAATCAAAGAGAAGATAACATTGAAGCTATGAAGTTATAATGTTCTTTCCTCCCATATATCTATGCGTGCAATCTTGCCCTGCTATAGCAAGCATGATATCGGAGGAGAAATACCATCTTCAACTCAAGTTGCTCACTCAAATATTACTCCAAGAAATTACCAGTTTACCAACAAAATACAAGCACAGGCTACTCACTGATTATTTCTTATTCACTTAATTATCTTTTTTTTTTTGTTTATAGGATTTTAATGTTTTTCTGAAGTCTAGCAATAGGATTTACTCCTAATAGCATTCATACATTTTGCATCGCCTTCACTGGTAAAAATGATGTTAGAATGCACATGTACAATTGGAGTTTTGCTTTTGTCATTGTAGAACCGGGGTTTTTCGACATGCCGGTTGTGAAACGATGTATTATGCGATTGCCTTGTTTGCAGAAGGTCATTTGATGCAAAAGAGTTAAGTATGGTAGGCTTCTGTTGCTAACGATGTGGACGTAAAAGATGATGAGTTGATGGTGCTTGAGTTGAGGATATGAACGTACAGAAAGTGTGTTGCCTTGAAATGTGTGTGTGGAATGGGAACGTCGAGGGTGTGTTGTGTTAGCGTTTGAGAGTGTGTTGCCGCTAGGATCGCCTTTGCGGAAGACGTGAGGCCTGGCTGACGTGCAGGTGAGGAGTGTGTGTTGGTTGCTAAAAGCAACTTGCTGTAAGTAACCTCCTATAGTGCAACCTACCATAAATCAACTTGCCATAAAGCTACATGCCATGACGCAACCTGCCCTAACTAAAAAAAATAAACATCGTCTTTGTGCTTGTAGACTTGGTCATCATCGCTGCGATAATGACCTGAAGTCACGCCATGATTGCAATTGTGTTTAGGATGTAATTTCTCCTCTAGGGAATGATGACCTGGTTCCTGGCTTAAGAATTTCCTCGTATGTACGTGGCATTAATCCTGGTCGTAGGGACTAACTGCTCTTCCTGCTCTGGGACTTCGTATTATCCCTTGGATTAAGTCGATTAAGAGATCTCTTTTGATAACTCAACACAGGGATAGTATAGTGTAATGTTTCCTCCTCTTTCTATGTTCCCTGTATATATATATACATATATATATATATATATATATATATATATATATATATATATATATATATATATATATATATATATATATATATATATATATATATATGAATTAAATTTCATGATATCATGTTAAAAAGAAAGTAAAACGAAATATTTTTCCATGATCTACGAGAGTTAAGAGATTCGTTGAATGTCTGTTATTATCTGCTGTTATTTATCTTACTTATCATATCGTTATCTGATTAACTTATTATAATCTTGCGAAAGAATGATAACTTTCAGACTACGTCGGTTTTTTTGTGCTATGTTGTAAGCTGTTACGTATTCCTTTTACTTTCACATCGCATAAGCCAAGCAGTATGGAGCCAAATCAGAGCGATTCTTACAGTAATGCATCCTTCGCAAATATTACTTGGAGACTCTCTTCTCATACAGGGATAACAAGAATAGTTTTAGTGGGGTTTTCCTTGGACTAGATAATGCATATGTTTGCTTGAGGTAGCAGAGCCATTGAGGCTACAGACCCCTTAAGCTTACCGAGTTCTTGAGGCTACCGAACCCTTGAGGTTATAAAGCCCCTGAGGCTACAGACCCATTCAAACCAGAGATCCCGTGAGGTTACAGAACCCTTGAGGTTATAAAGCCCCTGAGGCTGTAAAGCCCCTGAGGTTACAGAACCCTTGAGGTTATAAAGCCCCTGAGGCTGTAAAGCCCCTAAGGCTACAGAACCCTTGAGGTTACAAGATGCCTTGAGGTTACAAGATGCCTTGAGGTTACAAGATGCCTTGAGGTTACAAGATGCCTTGAGGTTACAAGATGCCTTGAGTCCACAGAACCCCCTTTGAGGCTACAGAACCCTTGAGGTTACAAGATGCCTTGAGGTTACAAGATGCCTTGAGGTTACAAGATGCCTTGAGTCCACAGAACCTCCTTTGAGGCTACAGAACCCTTGAGCAGCCTTATGGTCCTTGAGTCTATGGCACCCTTGAGGTCATAGAACACTTATAGAAAATGACGAGCAACTTACAGCAATCAGATATCTATCCGGCTATCAGATATCTATAAGGTACATGACCTCACCTTACTGTGTGAATACCATTACCTAACTATATAGATAAGTCCCAGACAGAAATCAAGGGTCATACTGTTATACCCAGGTGGATATATATACGTATATCATACGCCCCTGCAGACGGGCGTATAAAGTAGAGACGACAAGCACCAATGGACGCCCAGGGAGGCCACTCAGATACAGAGGATGAGCGCCGGGTCCGCTCAGCGTAATTGCGAACGTGGACGTGAGCGTTCCTGACACACGGTGGAGGAGGTAAATGACTGTATTCAGTGTCGTGTTCAACCGTCACCATAATTCGCTTTCCCTTTTCCTCTTGTTAACATATGACCCTCGAGGGAGAGATACAGTAAGATTAGAGGGTAGTGCTGTGGGTTCCTCTCCTCCCCGCCCGCCCCCCACCTTACCCTCACCCTCCTTTTTTTTTGGAGGGATGGGGGAGTCCCGAAGTGTTCTGTGGTTGGTTATGGTATGAATAAATGAGCTCTGACGTCGTCTTCTTTCTTAGGGTGAAGGAGCGCACAGGGAGGTACAGACTCGTTTTAGGAGGTGGGATTGGTGGTCGCTGAGGGTGTGGGAGAGATACAGTTGCGTCCTGAATAAGTATGGATGTATATGGTATAACTATTCACACTGTGTATAGATGTATATCAAGTTTTATCTATAGATGTTAGACGTATATCTATAACGATTTATAATAGTTGGTGAGACCAAGATATGATGTAGAGATACTTATTTCTAATGATCTCATGGCATTCTGGACAGATTATTGTCTTTAAGCTCATCCTGACTGAAAGGCCCCGATCTTTCACAGATAGAAAGCACACACACACACACACACACACACACACACACACACACACACACACACACACACACGTATATATATATATATATATATATATATATATATATATATATATATATATATATATATATATATATATATATATATATATATATATATATATATATATATATATAAAGAAGTATGATGTAGTTGTGTAATTGCGTAAAGCATTGTTTTATAATCACATACATTGTTGCCCCATATCTTTTGGCATTGGGCGACACCACACCACATCTTGGCTCTTCTGCATCCTCCGAGGCCCAGAGACTCCTCCAGCAGCCGTCCACAACCAGGTTCTCGTGAACCACAATACTGATGAAGTAATTAAAGGATGAAGTTGCTTTGCAAGGGGAATAAAACTCCTTTCATCTCTTCTCTCTAATTATTCTATTCTGGTCCATTCAGATTTCTCCAACATCTCAATAAAGACTCGTGAGTACTCATGTCTCTCGTATCGTTGCCTTTCTCCAACCTCGGGGAGCAAATCACCCAAAGTATGTTATCAACTACGGCGAGTCGGTGTAGCAAATTGATATGATATTAGATTACTAGCGAACGTCTGGCGAACGTCGTGCTTCGCAATTGTGTTGCTTGATGATAATTGCAGCTTCGACCCAGACTGCAGCAAGAGCACAACGAGCCTGAGTAATTCTCTTATCACAGTAGTTTTATATTAGTTGATGATAGTCTATGAAGACCTTAGAATAAGTTAGTGTTTCTTGCTTTGTAACAATGAGAAGTTAAATACTAGTTCCTAACTAATGTCACGAGGGCCAAATATTAACTTTCCTCATGGTGATTCGACCTGAACCTCTTCACATTGTGCTGTAGTACATGTGGTATATGGTTATAATTAACTGGTATATGAATGGGTTATAGTAAGTTGTGGTATATGGTTGGGCTGAACGACTTGGTGGTGTACTGTTAGATTCTGATACTTTTGTGGTACAGAGTTAGTTTACAATGAGCTGTGGTTACAGTAAACTCTGATATATGGGTAGATTATAGTAAGCTGTGCTATGTGTTAGTGTTCAGTAACATGTGCTATATGGTTAGGTTACAGTAAGTTGAGCTCTACGGTTGGTTACAGCCAGCTGTACTCTATGATTTTGTTTAAGCGTGCTCACGCTACGGTTCATGGTTAGGTTACAGCGATTTGTGATCTATTGTTAGATTACAGCTAACTATGGGTTATGATTAGACTACAGGAAGGTGTGTGGTCTTGTGGTTAGGTTACAAAAAGCCATGCTCTGTGGTTAGGTTACAACAAGCTATGGTTTATGGTTAGGTTACAGCAAATTGTAGTAAGTGGTTAGGTTACAGTCAGCTATAGTACTATATGCGATACATTATGATGGACTAAGTCTCAGCAGATGCGCTACCTCTGCTTATACTACCGCTTTCCATTGCAGAGACTGGTAAGAATAGTACTAGACACCACACTAGACCATCTGCCAATCAAAATACTCCCAGAATCCCATATCTCTGATGAATAAAGCCCGACTGGACGTCATCTATAACTCTAACATGAAGACCAATGTAGTTTTACATCAGTTCAACCCCGTGTCGTGAATCTTATTTGTGCAGTATTCAATGATATTTGACGAGGCTTTCCTGGTATATGAAAGGAAGGTGTCTTTCGCAAGATATGTGTAGCGTTTCAGCATATACACGAGTTTCAGGCCTAAAAGTGTCGTAGAAGGTGACTAAAAGGGGAAGGGAGCGGGGGGCGGGCTGGAAATCCTCCACTCTCATTTTTAATTTTCCAAAAGAAGCAAAAGACTACAGCGAGGTATGTATTGCTAAGAAAAAAAAAGGAGAGAATTGTTTAAAGAGGTAGAATGAACACAAAACCTTAGACACATAACGCCTGGAAAAGAAAAAAAGTAAAGAAATTGCCAGAGAAATAGCGAGAGCTCACGAGAGAATATAGCCACGCGAGATATTGGGCGAGACTAAATTAAGATATGCCAGCGCAATTATGGCTCATTACGCGTCCGTGTAGATACAGACTTCCTACGCTCCCTTGGTGTCCCTCCCACCCTGAGGTCCGGCATGTGTGGCGATGCTCGCTTGTCGTAAACAGATACTGCAAATTGGCTATGAACAATGGAAGGAGAAGGGGTGAGCACTAGGGTCTTTTTTTTTCTATTTCATCCTCTCCGTTTCACTTGCGTTGAGGAACGAGAATGAGTCACTAAGCCCCGCGCCAGCAGCCACGGCAGAAGATGAACTATAGAGTCTCTTGATCTGTAAAGAGGGTGTCGGATTCTATTGTCTGAGTGCGAGGTAGGGTTTTTTTCACGTTGGGGGGCGTGCGTGCGTGAGAGGCTGGCATCAAGGGATCGAACCCGGTGCCAGGAAGTTACCACATCGGCAACTCTGATCACCATCTCCTCTGCATAAGAAAGCTCATTGTCTCACTCGACCCGCTGGTTACGACTCTGGGTGGGCGGCTAATGTCCGTGTAATTTGCATAGGTAATTAATTGTGTTGTAGGCTGCGATGGTGGGTTTTAATGTCGGGATTATTGGCGGAGGACCAACGTCTGGCCAGTGCACACCAGCGTTATTCTTACGTTCCACTCTAATGTGATTGGTATTAAAAAGCTACTGGATAGATATTTTCTTTGCTGTTGTCAGACTCTTTTTTTTCTTTTGACACTAGGGTCAGATAGATATAGGCCGGTGGTAAAGAGGGCATTTCCGCAAGGTCACGGGAGAGTTTGGCTGGGGGTGAGAGGCTGTGGTTTAGCAGTGGTGGGAGGGAGGGCTCGCCAGCGAAGTAGCATGTTAAGGTTGATGGTGTAATTAGCGGCCACCAGGAGCGGCGGACCAACACACACGCAGCCGCGGGGGCCAGGTCAGAACGCACGGCCCAGCGCTGCACAGGGAAGCACGAAGGCAAAGGCAGAGACAAGGGGACTGAAGAAGCCAGGAGGAAGAAAACGGAAAGGAGAAAATGAAGGAGATATCTCAGTTAAGACCAGGAGTTAAAGGAGATAGTGACTCGGATAATAGAAGTGGAAGTGATAGATAGAAACAGAAGAAAGTATGAGGAAAGGGATCAAAGAAAATAGATTGTACAGGCGATAAAAGGAGAGACAAGGAAATCCTAAATGGAAAGGGAGTGGACTTTCTGTTAAACCAGATTGAAAATAGAATATAAATGTTAATTCATTTTTGATGTCAATCAAGTCGTGACTGACATACTCTGGAAATCCAAAGCATTAGGTAGAGGGAAGAAAAATAAATGAATATGATCTGGAATGAAGAAAGCTCAGCGAGTAAAAAGAAAAAGAAAAAAAGAAGATATTTTAGGGCTTGTGAAAGTGTATATGACTCGGGATATTGTGAGAGAAAAAGTATATATCTATATATATTCCTATGAATCCACGGGGAAAATGAAACACGATGAGTTCCCAAGTGCACTTTCGTGTAATAATCACATCATCAGGGGAGACACAAGAGAGAAATATAACAGTCAGTTGATATACATCGAAGAGACGAACCTATGACGCCATTTGGTAAACATGCAATTGTCCTAGCTTCGTCTCTTCGATGTATATCAACTGACTGTTATATTTCTCTCTTGTGTCTCCCCTGATGATGTGATTATTACACGAAAGTGCACTTGGGAACTAACGTGTTTCATTTTCCCCGTGGACTCATAGGAATATCTTGATCACGCGCAAAATTGTGATCCTTTCCAACATATATATATATATATATATATATATATATATATATATATATATATATATATATATATATATATATATATATTCCGTACATATTCGTAGTTTCCCTTGTTAGCGAGGTAGCGTCAAGAACAGAGGACTAAGCCTTAGAGGGAATATTCTCTCTCTCTCTCTCTCTCTCTCTCTCTCTCTCTCTCTCTCTCTCTCTCTCTCTCTCTCTCTCTCTCTCTCTCTCTCTCTCTCTCTCTCTCGTAAAAAATCTACGAGCCTCGTGAACCATTAACCTTCTTTCCCTAGATATGCGATTCTCATTCGCTCAGTTTCTCCCACACAGCAAGTCATCCATATCCTTCCTGATTATCTTTTCCCAGTACGTTGAAGGACCACATCCGTCCGACAGACCAGTCTGTATCTCATCGCCTCTTCCCAGGCTCCTTTCACTTAAGTCAGGTATGATGTTTGCCTTCTTCCTTCCCCCTTGGCACCTCATCTCATTTTTTTTTTTTCCTACCGAATCTTGAACAACATTTCTCATGGTTCGTGAGGTGTATCTCCAGCACATATGAGTGTTATGAGGCCAAGATCCTTTAGTATTCTATTCATGTCTTCTCTGGATATTCCAATGTGTGTGTGTGTGTGTGTGTGTGTGTGTGTGTGTGTGTGTGTGTGTGTGTGTGTGTGTGTGCGTGCGTGTTTTTGTGTGCATCACAAACTGAATCACTCGGTAATAGAACAGTAAAATACAACGTTGTCATGTTAAACAACTCATACCAAACGTCAGGTAAGGTTCACTGCCCGAGCCAGCTCTTCCATTCGGATATTTGGCGAACTTGGAGTTCTTCGGATGTCGGCCTCTGTCATCACTCTCTCATTAGTATTTTGCTCTCATCAATCCAAGACGATGGCGTGTTAACAGGATCGTATTCTAGATAAGACACAGCAGCATAACGTAGTATGTATCAATCAAAAAAAGAAAAAAGGGGGAAAGCCAGTCTCCCATCTCTTTGTCTTCTCAAAAATCCAGGAATATTCATGGCGGCGTTTTTTTTCAAGATCGATTCTTGCCAGAGGCAATAAAATACTAATGCTCTCAGCATACCTCAAGGTCGAAACTGCCTCTTGAGGTTGGAGATTAATGCCTTTAATCATCCAGATTTATGGGCACATAAGGACAACCATTAGTATATACGAATCCACTCTGCCTCCACGTCATTTCAAGCTCTTGATAAATGATTGGATGGCCCTTTTTCCCTCCCTCTCCTCTCCCTTCCTCCTCACCACCCAGGGGCGTTGCAAGCAGTGAGAGATTTTCTGGACAGTTACCCCTGTCATGACCGGAGGAGGGGGGGGTGGGGGTTCTCTCTCACTGGGGCCCTCTCCTGACATCATCACCTCCGCAGTATAGGTGGGTGTCCACGCTCTCGCCCTGTTACCCACTCGTGGTCATATTAGTCGAAATAGAGCCTGCGGTATCATTAGACGAGGAGGCTCAGAGTCCGCCAGACGCCGGCGGGCTTCAACGAGAGAGAGAGAGAGAGAGAGAGAGAGAGAGAGAGAGAGAGAGAGAGAGAGAGATGGGAGGGGGAGTCTTGAGCCTTGTCATGTATACCAGTAAACCGAGGAGACGACCTCTATTGCCCAGGTGTGTGCTCTCTCTCTCTCTCTCTCTCTCTCTCTCTCTCTCTCTCTCTCTCTCTCTCTCTCCTTTGGCCGCTTTTGAGGAGCCGTAATGGAATCACATTAGCTGGAGTTACCAACATTTACGTCTTCTCTTCCGTATAAACCAAGCGGGAGATGGAGACGACCCTGAGTGGGGAAGGATCATATTGATGACTGCGTTCAAGTGTTTATGACCATCTTCTTTTCCTTTTTTTTACTAATCTTTTTTAACCCCGGCTACGATGACTTGCTCAATACCCGCATCAAAACGCGAGTCTCGTTTCGCTCTGAAACGACACCGACTTTAATGAACTACCAATGAATATCTTGGGAGTTTTATGAACTACCAATGAATATCTTGGGATTTTTATGAACGACCAATGAATATCTTGGGATTTTTATGAACTACCAATGAATATCTTGGGAGTTTTTATGGGTGCTTTACAGTGGCTATCCTAAAATTAGACATACAGGCGTTAGAAAATTCGTCTTTTTCCTTATCATATTCGCAACTGTATCGAACCATCTGTGCGTGCGTGACAGACGTGCGTTGAAAAATCTTAATGAGTGCTTTGAACCAGCCGTCATTTCCTAAAGGAGCGCCTAGAGCAAAAGAAACTGGTAGAAGCGAGCCAAAGTCTTGGTGTAAATTTCAGCTCTTGTTTTGGCAATCCCGTTAACGCTAGCACGATCAACCAGCGACCGAATGTACTGACGCACACAGCATTACGCTGGTGTTCTATGGTCCTTGGAAAAGAGGGTGGGTAGGGGGAAAGGAAAGCTAGAAAAAAAAAATCGGGGAGAGAGAGAGAGAGAGAGAGAGAGAGAGAGAGAGAGAGAGAGAGAGAGAGAGAGAGAGAGAGAGAGAATGACAGGATTCCTCTATAACTGACTACCCTCTGGCGGGCGGCGTGGGTTGGCAGCTCTGGCCCAGCTAACGTTAGATCGAGGCGAAACAAACAGCAGCAGTAAATACACACAATACTCGTGGAATATGAATTGTGCGAGTGCCGTGCACTGGGAGGCCGGGTAGTAGAACGACCGAGTGAACGTCATTCCACTTTTTTTTTTTTTCCACGGTGAATGGAAGTGACATCCAGAGCGTGTCTCCCAGCCCCAGGCAGAGTCGTTCGCTGCTTTCTCACGCTCCTGTTTCCCATCACATAAACAAATTATATAAGTAATATATATATATATATATATATATATATATATATATATATATATATATATATATATATATATATATATACATAAATATATATATATATATATATATATATATATATATATATATATATATGTATATATACATATATATATATATATATACATATACGCTCAAATCACAGAGATATAAGTCTCTTGCGTGTACTTGTTGAGCTGTGTGATGGAGAGGATGCCTGGCATGCACCAGACTTCGAAAACCGGGAATAACGTCGTGTTAGAATCAGTAGGGAGGATTTGTGGAACAGGTGTATGTTCAGGAAAAGAAAAAAATGTGTGAAAAAAAATACACGGTGAAAGAGAGAGAATTTTTTTTCTACGCAGCATTAAAGGATTTAGAGAAAGCGTATGATAAGGTTGACTGATATTCCCTGTAGGAGGCAATACGAATACATGGTGTAGGAGGAAAGCCACTAGATGACGTGAGGAGTTTTAGTGGGGAAAGCGAGGCAGGTGTGCGTGCATTGTGTGTCTACGTCAAGAGGTGTGTGATGTAGCCATGGCTGTTTGATCTGTCTATGGATGGCGTGGGGAGGGAGGTGAATGCGGATGGGTTTGAGAAAGTGGCAGTTCTTCACCCTGTTGGGGATGAGGGTTGGGGGTGAGATGAGTCAGTTGCTGTTTGCAGATGACACGGCTCTGGTGACAGACTCGGGTAAGAAGCCAGTGTCCGACTTTAGGGATATGTGAGAGGAGGAAATTAAGAGTCTTTATAGATAAAAGTAAACTTATGAGGAAGGTAAGAAGGGTCGATTTGAATGCAAGTTTGAATGAGGAGAACTTAGAGGAACTGGGGTGTTCTAGATACATGAGAGTGGACATAGTAGCGGTTGGAACGATGGAAGCTGATGTGTACGGTACTCTGAGCGAGGAAGGCTATGGTCCTGGATACAATGAGGAGTGTGTTGCGGGGGAGGTGTTGACATTAAAACGTCCTGTGGTTGGACAGTTGAAGGGCATCATTAAAGATCTCCACCAGAGGTCGTGGGTAAGGAACGCCTTGTGATTCACAAACTGAATGAGTGAAGAGAAGGCTCCTTGATCCCCCAGGTGGATTACAGAGTTGGTGTTGTCTTTTCCTGTGCTTCAGCACCTGACTCCTTTGCCGGGAACTAACTCTCTTTCCTTCAGTCATTCAGACAAGTGTCCGAACGTTGCCTCTGCTGAGTCTGAGTTGTGATTGACCGATCAATTTGTGCCGGTAATCCCGGCAAATTTATTCTGCACCCCATGCTCTTCCTGTGAGCGGTAGCGCAAGAGGATGACAGAGGTCACAAAGGGTCAAAGTCACACCCAAGTAGGGTTGATATTACCTAGGATGTTTCAAAGTAGATTCATTATATATGCTCCATTACATACGTTACACCGTTTTATTATATATGCTCCATTACATTTGTTACTCTGTTTCATTATATATGCTCCATTACATACGTTACTCTGTTTCATTATATATGCTCCATTACATACGTTACTCTGTTTCATTATATATGCTCCATTACATACGTTACTCTGTTTCATTATATATGCTCCATTACATACGTTACTCTGTTTCATTATATATGCTCCATTACATACGTTACTCTGTTTCATTATATATGCTCCATTACATACGTTACTCTGTTTCATTGTATATGCTCCATTACATACGTTACACTGTTTCATTATATATGCTCCATTACATACGTTACTCTGTTTCATTGTATATGCTCCATTACATACGTTACACTGTTTCATTATATATGCTCCATTACATACGTTACTCTGTTTCATTATATATGCTCCATTACATACGTTACTCTGTTTCATTATATATGCTCCATTACATACGTTACACTGTTTCATTATATATGCTCCATTACATACGTTACTCTGTTTCATTGTATATGCTCCATTACATACGTTACTCTGTTTCATTATATATGCTCCATTACATACGTTACACTGTTTCATTATATATGCTCCATTACATACGTTACTCTGTTTCATTGTATATGCTCCATTACATACGTTACTCTGTTTCATTATATATGCTCCATTACATACGTTACACTGTTTCATTATATATGCTCCATTACATACGTTACTCTGTTTCATTGTATATGCTCCATTACATTTGTTACTCTGTTTCATTATATATGCTCCATTACATACGTTACTCTGTTTCATTATATATGCTCCATTACATACGTTACACTGTTTCATTATATATGCTCCATTACATACGTTACTCTGTTTCATTGTATATGCTCCATTACATACGTTACTCTGTTTCATTATATATGCTCCATTACATACGTTACACTGTTTCATTATATATGCTCCATTACATACGTTACTCTGTTTCATTGTATATGCTCCATTACATACGTTACTCTGTTTCATTATATATGCTCCATTACATACGTTACTCTGTTTCATTGTATATGCTCCATTACATACGTTACTCTGTTTCATTATATATGCTCCATTACATACGTTACTCTGTTTCATTGTATATGCTCCATTACATACGTTACTCTGTTTCATTATATATGCTCCATTACATACGTTACTCTGTTTCATTATATATGCTCCATTACATACGTTACTCTGTTTCATTATATATGCTCCATTACATACGTTACTCTGTTTCATTATATATGCTCCATTACATACGTTACTCTGTTTCATTATATATGCTCCATTACATACGTTGCACTGTTTCATTATATATGCTCCATTACATACGTTACTCTGTTTCATTATATATGCTCCATTACATACGTTACTCTGTTTCATTATATATGCTCCATTACATACGTTACACTGTTTCATTATATATGCTCCATTACATACGTTACTCTGTTTCATTATATATGCTCCATTACATACGTTACTCTGTTTCATTATATATGCTCCATTACATACGTTGCACTGTTTCATTATATATGCTCCATTACATACGTTACTCTGTTTCATTATATATGCTCCATTACATACGTTACTCTGTTTCATTATATATGCTCCATTACATACGTTGCACTGTTTCATTATATATGCTCCATTACATACGTTACTCTGTTTCATTATGATAAGCTTAGTTTTACAGAGTAGATGCAAAAAGTTTATATAAACGTCAAATTTAGGTATCCTTATGAACAACACGGTATCAGGACTTTTAAGCTGGTGACCAGGCGAGGGTCGCTCCTCACTCAACACTAGAATCAAGACACGACTTTTGGCGCGGCGAGCGGTGCGAGAAATAAGATAGAAGGCACATATCCCTAAAGGACAAGGATTTCATGTGGAGTGAGATTGATTGCCGGTTAGCCACTCAATTGGCATGAAATATTTGTCGTAACGACCGGTTTGGTTCAGGTATATTGCCAGGCGATGTTCTGCTTGTCTGCCTCGCGTAATGTAGTCGTTCCAGTCTGCGAGCTGGCTTGTCTGTCTGAAGATATTTATGTATATATATATATATATATATATATATATATATATATATATATATATATATATATATATATATATATATATATATACATCCTCCTCTTTATATAAAGTTATAATCTAGATGTACTCTTAGACTTGACAGTTTTCGTGAAGAAAATGTATTCTTGATACATCTGAGCATATTCATATTGGGCTCTGCCATATAGAGGGACCTAATGGTGGAGGAGTAGGATGGGGTGACACTCGAACAGCACTACTCCTGCAGGCGACTTGCATCTCTCTACACCCAGTGTCTTCAGATCTCCAGGATCCCGAACAGGTAGAGTAGTAGATACGATTTATTTTCCCTCTTGTTTAATGTGGTGCATCGTTGACTTTCTTCGTTTTTCTCTCACTCCTGAAATCTAAGTCCTGTGCGGGTATCAACGTGGGTTTCATTGGCTTGGCTCTATCTGGCATGATTTCTTCCTGAATGGTGAAGTCATTTCTTGCATGATACACACGCGTAATGGTAGATATCGTCAAACTGTTAGTCATATACCCCAAAATTTTCCTGTGGCAAAACGCTTAATATTTCTGCATTTACGAAAAATCCTTCTTCTATTTCCAGCAGTAATAGAGTACGCTTTCCAAAAGGTCTTTTGTTAGCTGCTCTTTTTGCAAATACACCGAAATTCACACTAAAGTTTCTGGCTTTGCAACAAGATGTGAAATAACATTATATTTATCACCCACAACTCACACCGCTCTCAAGCCAAGAATTGCCGAACCTGATCACATTTCCAACCCTCTCCGCGCTCTCCGAACTCCAGATGAAGATTCAAACTAAATAATACTTTCGAAAGTCGTAGTTCAGGTGTGAAATGCGATGTTAATGGAGAAATTTAGCCTAGACAGACGAGTGGAAGAGTAAGTTCAGTCGCCTGAATGTCGTGCATAAGTAGGAGTTCAACGTAAGGACAGAGAATCTATTCGTTTAAACTGAGAAGGTCCGAACTTTGGTGTAGTGGATCCACGCACTGAGAGGCACTGTTTGCACAGTATACGATCAAATGAATCGAAGTGACGGCTTCGAGCCTGGCTCGAGTTGGTGGAGGAGACACATCAGTAAACCACTCAAAGAGTTACTGATAGCCGGGTGTGAGTGCCCCCTTGATCAACGCTATATCAGGTTAGGGAAAGGTGAACCTCAAAGACACACAGAGCTGAGTGCAAATCAAACCCTCCAACTACAGCTTAGGGGTGACGGAGTGAATGTATCTCTCGCCACATCATTCACTTGGCGCATCATGAATCAAAAACACTGATGTTGATTTATCAAGAAATTCTGATCGATTTAGAATCGTATTTGTAATTCGTTTTTGTTACACTGTTGTCAGTGTCGCGATGTACATATCATCAAGTTTAAAACATCGTCATACTATTAATTCAGCTCTCACAGTAGCAATAATGAATGATCTTGGTTACTTCATGTATAATCATTTCTTTTATGCTGGTTCGCCGTTTACCGTGTATCGAAGTGGGGCCATGGGCACACAACTAACGGCTTTATTTGTTTATGTCCATTCTTTAGCTGCCATATATCATGCGCTGAAAGTAAAGATCCCTATACACAACCAGGCTCATAGCCCTTTCCTTGGTTTCCTCTGACCACTTCATGTGTACTCGTTCTGCCAACTGATAGCATGTCGCCCCTTAAACGTACGCTATGTGTCTCTAATTCGCTCTACCCTATGCATATCTTTCATCCTCTCGTCTCCGATTATTCAAAATCACTTTCACACTCTCCTTTTATCCCCTTCTCGATATTCGCCTCCTTCTGGCTCCCTCCACTTCTGATACTTATATCCTCGAAGCCAGTCTCTCTTCACTCATCCTCTCCATATGTCCAAACTCCTCCAGCGCACTCTGTTCAGCGCTCACCAAACTCAGCTAACTACTAAACCCAACTCTTACACCGTCATTCATTGCACGATCAATTATCTTCACACCAAATATTGTCCAAAATTTTTTTGTTTCTAATACGTCTACCCTCTCCCGTTCTTTTATATTAGGTGCCAACGAATCGCATCCATAAGGCACTGTTGGATCTACTTAACCAACAAACTTGTCGCATCTCTGACATCACAGATTCTGACTTCTTTTTCCATACGTTTCTGTGCTCCCTCACTCACTCTGTAGTTTCCTTCAGCTCTCATAGTTCTCTCCGCTGCTGTGTCCAGTCCCAGGGATCAGAGCTCTCTACATCCTTCATGTTTTCTCCATTTAGACTCATGCATAAGTCAATCGGTCTCTCTCTCCGCCTGAAAATTTCATGATCTTACTCTTATTCATATTAACTTTCAACTTACTCCGTTCATACACTCTCCCATAACAGACACAAGTTTCTGAAGTTTCACTCTATCTAGTGCACACCTTTCACCCTTCACCATGTTCGGGTCCCGATCGCTCAGAATTTTTTTTCATTTCATCCTGCCACATCCAATTTGGTATCCCGCTTCTCCTTGTTCCCTCCACCCTATCCTCACTCTTGTGTGTGTGTGTGTGTGTGTGTGTGTGTGTGTGTGTGTGTGTGTGTGCATTTGTCCATATCCATATATACATACACTGACTTATCCATATTAATGCATAGTTTATATTCACAATTATCTATTTATATAGCGATAAGATCCCCCCGTCAGCTGAGTGGATCCAGGCCCCTGGGCTTGCACCTGAATATATAAACACTGGCCTCGTAGACACACCACCACCGTCATCAGATGATGGACCGTCATCCCTCTTCCCCTGGCATGATGTACACGCCACCCACCCACAACGCACTCCCTGCAGCTTGCATGTAAACATATACCGTACGTGGCAGACAGGTACCCTCGCGCTGGAAGCCATCCATCAATTAATATCTATAGGTAAATTGAAAGCATGTAATTATGTAGACCTCGGATACTTTCGGAATCTCTCGCTTGAATCTGGCCTTACGAAGTATCGAGTATGTTGAGAGAGAGAGAGAGAGAGAGAGAGAGAGAGAGAGAGAGAGAGAGAGAGAGAGAGAGAGAGAGAGAGAGAGAGAGAGAGAGAGAGATGCCCCGTCAGGCGTACGGGGTGAAGACACGATACTGAGTTAGGAATATCGCAAAGAAGGATGTTCAAGGACTCTGCCAACTCACTCCATCCCGAGAGAGCTGTTGAAAACAGTATCTCTCGTTCAGTTCTGTATATTACGTCTGGGTCATTGAAGTCAAGGGAAGAATGTGGTTTCAACAGATTCATTCTCTAGTTATAAGTCAAGTTTTCAATTTTTCTTTTAATCTTGGCATTGATTCTATTCGTTTCGTATGTCTCGCTGCTGTTTTAGCAACATTCCGTAAGTTTGTTGTATGTGCTTAGGTGGCTCATAACAATGATGATGCACTGTTTAATAAGAACCATTTGCATATCTCATTATAATAGCATTTTTTTTCTCCCCCTTTCAATGATCAATGCTTAATTGTGAGTCCATCATAAGTCAGCCGTTCATTACTCCATCTGCCAGTACGGTTTCACATTCCTTTTCTTCATCATGACCCGACGTCATTAATTCGGAATGAAGATTTACTCTGATCGTGGACATTAAACTGCCAATTCCATAGGCGAGTAATGAGCCCTAGTGAACCTGTTTGTGCTATTCGGAGTCTTCATGCAAACTATGTACAAAACAGGGAGGGAAGAGAGCTAATTCAAAAGTCCTAGTGTGTGTTTTTTTCTTAATGTAAAACCAGACGATCATCGTCTGAGGTTTCAGGTCACCGCGATTATTAAAACCGAATCGTAGGCCACAGGAACGCGAGTTCGCGCTGGGCTGTGCCAGATGATTCCCCCGGTGGTGACCAGCTCTACGTAAGTTGCAGCAAGGTAATCAGCGCCTCACTGGCATAACGGGCACTTCCGTCTAGATATCACACAACGTCTCTCAAATGATAAGAAGAACTGATAACGTTGAACGTAGACCTCTTCGGGGTCTCACGAACTCGTTTTCATCAGCAGGGACTTTTGTTTATCTTTTTTTTTTATGGCGACACTCGTATTCTTTGGCTTATGTGAATCGAGAGAGAGAGAGAGAGAGAGAGAGAGAGAGAGAGAGAGAGAGAGAGAGAGAGAGAGAGAGAGAGAGAGAGAGAGAGAGAGAGAGCCACCAGTGGAATGATGAAGACATTGATACCGTCAACAGTCCAGCCCGTCCACCACCACTGCACTCCCTCCTCCTCCTTTCTCCTCCTCCTCACCAATTTGGACCGAGGGAAGGTGGGGTGTGTGGGGGTGTGTGTGGAGGGGTGTTTTTTTAAATACAATCCTAAAGTAAATCATCGTTCCCTTCCACGGAGCGGGGACAGTATGTGGCCATGACGGTTAATTGCTGTTGCCTGTTATGACCAGCCGGTCGGCCAGCCAACCCAAATCACCTTCATTAATAACACAGACGACAATCCTCCCCTTCAAGTAGCTGCCATCCAGGATTTATGGTATACATATGCGATAATTTCTATATTATTAGCTCAGGTCTAATTACAATTTGTTTCCCCGTAATTTCCGTCAACTGGAGAGGTTTTGGGGGATAATTGCCTGGCGAAGACGAATTACACTCGGTGTCACGTTGGGTGAAGGGGGAGCTGAGTGGGTGAGTGGGGTGGTTGTGGAGAGGAAGAGAGTTAGAGGCATGTTCACACACCACCCACGAGCTGTGGTGGCGTGCCGCCTGGGTGGACATAACCACCTGGGTGGAGGCTGGAGGCCGAAGTCGTCAAGGTGGAGGCTGGAGGTCGAATTCGTCAGGGTGGAGGCTGGAGGCCGAACTCATCAGGGTGGAGGCTAGAGGCCGAACTCATCAGGGTGGAGGCTGGAGGCCGAACTCATCAGGGTGCAGGCTGGAGGCCGAACTCATCAGGGTGGAGGCTGGAGGCCGAACTCATCAGGGTGGAGGCTGGAGGCCGAACTCGTCAAGGTGGAGGCTGGAGGCCGAACTCGTCAGAGGGTAAGAGGGTTGGAAGAAGAAGAGGGAGAGGAAGAGGAAGAAGAAGAGGAGAAGGGGGAGAAGGAGAAAATGGAGAACGAAGGAGGTTGATTACATCCCACATGCAAAGAGAAATATACATCACCATCGCATGTCAAAGAGATCAGCGAAATATATGTTCAACTGTACTAAAAAATGTATATATATATATATATATATATAACATGTACTGGACGTATGGAAGATCTGACGATGAATTACTTCTGGGAGTTGTGGATTCGAACCCAGTCCTCCCGCGTGGCAGACCAGTCCACTGACCAGTTGAACCACGAGGCGACAAGCGTTTGGGTCTAACATGGAAAACCTTTAGTCGCTTCTTGGTCCGGTGGTCAGCGTACCGGCCTGCCAAGTGGTAGGAGTGGGTTTCGAACCCTCGATACCCACAGGTAAATCGTTATCATATATATATATATATATATATATATATATATATATATATATATATATATATATATATGTGTGTGTGTGTGTGCGTGTGTGTGAGAGGGGAGCACCACAGGTGGAGGAGGTCCAACAGTGACAGATTGAGGTCCAACACCGTTTTCTGTGGAGACTTCGTACCTCATTGGTCCTCAGATACGAAGCGAACCACTCACATAAGGGCCTCGTTCCCAATAATTATGTATAATTAGATAATTAGAGGGAATTAGCATATTACGCTTGTGTGAGAGGGAGAGCGAGTGAGAACTACCCATAAGATTCATCATGGCAAGTCACAGCGGAATTATTCGCTATCAGATTTGCATGTCAAAGACACACCGTCAAGTTGCCGTCCAGCTTCAAGTGTTGCTCGGGTCATCAAGGATTCTGGATCACTTGGGAATTGGCCAGACCAACGTTGTATCACCACACCTAATGAGGTTAGGCCATTGTCTCAACACGTTCGCAAAACATCAAACAAATAATGAACTCCCAGTTATCAAGTACTGTATCTAATCTATTTATCATCATTATCTCTTTTTTTTTTATCAGATGATTTACAGGTAAAAGAGCTCACTCGATACTTGTCTTCATCAAATGAGTCCTCGCTGTGCAAGTAAGTTTATGCATAACTAAAGGCTGTTTGCCGCTTGGCTCAAGTGTATCAAGAAGAAAAACTCTCTCGAGATGACACATGGATCCCCTAAAAGAGTCAGTTACGTGTCATGGAATCGCTTTGATTTACCCTCAGACTTGGTCTGTGCTACGCTAGTGGGCGCTGGGATCATCTGGTATGGAGCAAGAGTGCGTAATGTAGCGATTAGCATTTACAGGTCGTCCGCGGGGTCAAGCCAGCACAGACGGGTTCGAATCCTCGTTGCGATTGCCGTTTCGCATTTATCCTTGCTGTTCATCCTACTCCAGGCGTACTCGCCCTTTCCTGCGTTAGCGAGGTAGTGTTCAAGAACAGATGACAGAACCCGAGAGCGAAAACTCCTCACTTGATCCCCTTCTCTCTTCCTTCTTTAGGGCATTCAGACGCCCGTGCAGTCCCTCACCTAACGTAGACAAGATCCAAACCCATTAACTTGACTAACCTCACAGTAACAATCATGTGCCGAATCCTACACATATGATCCTTCTCTCTCTCACATCCCAGCAGATCTCTGAAGGATAATGATAGGATACTGACTGACTGACTAAGTTTTTGATTCGTTTTCTTAAGGAGATGTCTATGTCAATTGACACTGCTGCCACATGACCTTCCTTCAGTCACCATGCAATAGATGTTCATGACATCAAGATATGTCCAAACAGTATGAATATAATGGATACACTTGTATATCCACGCACATACACACACCAGCAGGTATGCACAATAGCATAGACATACACATACACATATGCATACAAACACACATAAATTTGTACACATATAAACAGTATCACATACATAAAGCACTTATATTCACATGCATATTCATGCGCATACACACACACACACACACACACACACACACACACACACACACACACACACACACACACACACACGCCCCCATACTTACAATCAGACATACATATACATAGATAAGAAGACCTGAGGCATATTGTTTTCTTGGTGGAATCTAGTTAAATCAATCGATAATCTATGAACAGCTGGAGGACATATTTCGAAGGGGTACTGTCTTCTGGAAATGAGGGGGGAGGGAACTTTCCATAAGGAACTAACGTGTGATAAAGTGAAGGAGAATAGGAGATAAATGATACATAAATGAAGAAGTATATTAAAAAGTGATTTAGTTGAAGATTAAGCGCAATATAGATAGATATCCTTTGCACCGTAACTCACCATGTAGGAGAGCAGAGGACACATATCTGCTCGTCAAAGAACTTCGTGGGGGTGTGCTGAAATTACGACAGAGAAGAAATGCAGAGACATGACCTCAGAGGAGCGCATTTGCATATCACCCGTGGAGTAGACATGACAGAGAAATACTGAACAAAACATGGAGAGTATTACAAGAAGGAAAACTTGTTTCTGGATGAGATAATACGTGTGGGGGAGGAGGAAAAATGGGACAGGTTCTTTCATGAAGATGTATTTTACGATTCTTTTCCCTTACTAAAGAACAAGACAACATTTGTAAACATCAAGGCCAGGGTTGAGGCTAAGAATGATGAAGGGTGGAGGTTCCCAGGAAAGCTGCGTGATTACACATTCCACGACAGGAATGTTGAGGTGGATGGCTGTGGTTGCATCAAAACAGTAAGATAATTTCTTTTTTTCTTCCAGGTGTAATGGTGGAGTGTATGATGAACTGATGGCTCTCCTGCGACGTTAATGAAAGGAAATAACATCAGGGCTGTTTTAAATGATGGCGTAGTGTCTTACATTAGGAAAGAGGAACGGGCAGTTACACTGGGACAACACACCTTGACAGATACATAGGTGGTGCTGCAGACTTCAGGAAAAAATAAAAGAGAGGGAAGTACATGGCCTCATGCCCATGCATACCCCTTTTTTTATTCCCACTTTCATTGATAATGGAACCTTGCTGGAAGAGAATGCTCTTCATTTCCTTATTGAAGTTGGGTTCCTGCTAATCAAATGAAATGAGGATAAGAGAGCAGACAGCTTCCTTATTCAGTGCCTCACCATAGCCATCCAGGGAGGTAATGCAAGCTCCTTTATCAGTTCACGTCCTCACCCCGGAAAAATTCAGAGAAACTTAACAACATGAATATCTAAATTCAAACAAAAGATATTTCTCCTTAAAGACTTCCCATGTGATTTAGTCTGTTGCTACTAAAGAGAACTCAAAAAGAGATAAAGGAGATGGCAAGGAAAGAAAGCATTTCAAGCAGTCATTGAAAAAGAACTCCTTTTAAAAGATCAATTTCTATATATTCTCTTCCCTGAGCCTATAGATCCCCCAGAACTAGCCTCTCACACACACACACACACACACACACACACACACACGCACATATATATATATATATATATATATATATATATATATATATATATATATATATATATATATATATATATATATATATATATATATATATATATATATATATATATATATATATATATATATATATATATATATATATATATATATATATATACAAGGTTAAGGGCCGGAACAACACAAGTGTAAAACTCTTACCCCGCAAAACACAGTCAGTAATAGATAGTAATCACACACAAGACTCGCAGTCTCAGAGATAAGCAACAAACACCAACACCGTTGTTACAGTCTAAAGTTCTCATATTCCACAGCGTATCTAGTAAGATCTTCCTCAAGTTTGGGAAGATAATCAACAGCATTTTCCGTTTTCTTTTTCTGCCAACATATGATAATTACTCAGACCTGTGGTCTTTCAGCACTCGATTTCACAGTCAGGAATCCATCGTATGATTACGTATACAAAAAGGTCCTGTTGAGTAGATTGCGATAATGGGATTTATGCAGCTGAGCCAAGCAAAATAAAGCCCCGAATGTCTTAAGTGTACGTAAGGATTTAACTAAGACGAACATATTAGAAAACTCAGAGCGACGCCTCATAACGCGGTGAGGCCAAGTCGTATGTGGTATCACAATGGACCGCTCACACCGTTACTCTGGTCAGCGTGGCTGTGTTCAAGCGAAGCAGTGGAAGCCGCAGGGAATAGACTCGCTGGAAGCTTTGTGTTAAATTCACCATATGTCTTGTGAGTCCTGGGGACTGAGGTACAGCTACTGGTGGCACGAAGATTAAATCAATCTATGTTCTAAACCCATTTGGATGAGAGTGTATCGAGTGTCACTGAATATATGGAAGTGACAGTCTTGTGTTGAAAAGAATAGAACGAAAAGACTTGAATAGCAGACCCTAAACTGGTTGTCTGCAGGTGGTCTTTGGCGTAAGTCTATATATATATATATATATATATATATATATATATATATATATATATATATAAATATACGGGACTGGTCTTCTAGATCTACCCTTAGGCTGGCTGGAGAGCTGGCTACTGTATCTGCTGTTACTTCTGCCATTGCCACGGGAAACCTCAGCTATACTGTCTTCAAGCAGGAAACAGAGAATATAGTCAAAGTGGTATACCTTCTCCTTATGACGTCACATCGCCAATAAACTTTCATCTTATCATTAGAAATCACTGCATAACTCTGGTCGTAATATCGGTGTAGCTGATGATGATGATGATATCATGGATAAGCTTGAGGTATATATATATGTAGTGAAGATCGGTGCTGCCCCGTTGCTTGGTATCAAGGACTGTTAACTCTTCTCATAACATTCGCTCTCATCCTACTGGTCATTAATTACGACTTGTAAGGAACATTATCGCTCTACATTAATTAAAGGTTACGTGAGTCTTACTCGACCATGGGATGATGATACAGGACAGTGGCCTGCTGCTGCTGCTGCCTCTCTCTCTCTCTCTCTCTCTCTCTCTCTCTCTCTCTCTCTATCTCTCTCTCTCTCTCTCTCTCTCTCTCTCTCTCTCACGCCATTCATTTTTGTTACCCCTGCCATATATACTCATACATACACAGCATATATACGATATATGACATACATAACGTGTATGTATGTCATAGATATATACTCATCACCTCCCCTATATTCAATCTATCTCCCTCCTCTACACCCAGGATCTATTTCATAACACAAACCATCCTCGTCTCTCTCTCACTCTCCCTTACCCCATTAGCAAGTACACCAGACGCCGACACACTCAACTTACACTTCCTTATCCGAGCAATACCCAGCACGGCTCTGACTAGAGGCGAGAGCCCGAGACAGCATACTCTCCTCCGCCCATACATATAAGACTTGGGAGTTGGGATTAACACCGGCGTCATGACTTGTGCACGTTTCACAGCGGCTCAAATTGGAGGGTTGCGCTGGACACGAGCTTAGCCAGCCGTCTGCTTCCTCCCGTGTGCCGGGAAATGTGGCCGGCTACTGAAGAAGCTGCTGTGGGTATACCAGGTGGGGGACTGAAGCATGTTAATCTGATCTTAAATGATGGTGGTTAGAGTTATCTATCGGTACTCGGTCCGACGTAACCTACCGAGAAGATTTGCATAATTAAGTGCATCTTGTGTGTGAAATGTGGGACTGTTATGAATAGTGTGATTTCTCGAGCGTGGCTGGGAATTACCTGAAGTTTTTCTTCAATATATTGGAATGATTTATATATATATATATATATATATATATATATATATATATATATATATATATATATATATATATATATATATATATATATATATATATATATATATATATGTGTGTGTGTGTGTGTGTGTGTGTGTGTGTGTGTGTGTGTGTGTGTGTGTGTGTTGGTAAAAAGTTTACAATGAAGCAGACTTTTAAGGTTTCTACCAATGGCCTTCATCAGAGAGACTGACACGAAACATATACAACACTAAGGACATCAAAACCCACACTGCAAATTATTTCCTAATGTGTAACATCTAATAACATACAGAAAGATATACATATTCTCATACAAAAAGAAAACAAGGATAAAATATATTCAGGGTATTCTAAAGGGTATCACAGAAGTTTATACAGAAGACATAACACGATCAAATTGCATTGGAGGTCGAGTTTTCTTTCTACGTAGGATAACGTATGTCTTGACACCGGTTGAGGATGATCATCAGAGATGAGAAGGTTCTAAGGTCGGCTTCAGCTGGTCTGGAGTGGATGGTAAGTCTGGCTCATACTCTGTCCTCTTTCAGGTTGGGATCAGACGCTGGCGATCCCAATTACTGTTCGCTGGACCTGAAACAGACAAGAGTTAATGGTAAATAGCTTTAGAATCATAGACAACAAAAGAGTTACTAACAATCTGTTACTCTCTGCATGTAAACACCAATTGGCGTGACCGGGAATGGGAGGCGTTATATGAAATATCTCAAAAACACTTACTTAGAAAGCAAATCTGTGGACTTTACGTAGATCTTGAACGTCAAAAATTGATGTGTATAAGCTTGGCTATGATTAAAAAGAGAAATCCACTAAAAATCCTGCCAGTTAACCAGTCAGAACTGAGTCAGCAAAAAGCCATTCTGACAATACACTTACAGACTAGACCAAATGAAACATTCATCACTCACCATGAGGAAGAATAACTCCAAGGAACGTCTTCGAAAAGTACATCCTTAAAGGCCTCCATGTTGGCGATGCAGCAAATCACTTCTTCTCTGGTCTCTCGCGTTCCTAACGCATGGAAGTGTTCAGACACCGACCGAAACCTCTCTCGGTGTCTAGATGCACGTTGCCGACGTAGGTTGGAGAAGGCATGAGCTCTCAGCGACGACCTGGGAGACTTAGAATCTGTATTGTGGATGAGAGATTGAGTCTCCCGTTGATCACTAGGACAAGGGTCAGTCGGCTGTGGTTGAGGTGGATATGGCTGAACGTTGTGATGAGCAGAGTGGAGTGTAGCGGAGGAGAATTCTCTTCCGTAATCATGCTGGGGTGTGGCACTGAGGTTACTGGTTACAGCTGGGACACTCCAAGACGTAGGCAGGTACTGATGGTTTTCAAAGGGAAGAGGTTGATTGTGCTGCAGAAACCCCGCGTTATATGTAAGACCAGAGAAATACGGGCTATTCTGTAGGGGTACAGCGGTAGCCCTTGGGGAAGAGACGGGTTGCACGACGTATATAAACCCATTGGGTAAAGGAGACCCTCCTGACGAAGATGAAACACCCTGTCGATGTTATTCGAATATGCCATCGTTCAGAAGCGACCAGAGTCGTGGAACAGAACGTCCGCTTCGTAGTCCAGTCCTGTGTAGGATGCAGGAGACCTCCGTCAGCGGCAGATTAAGTAGGGCATCGCCTGCCATGTTTCCTTCCTTTCAGGACCTCACTTTCCCTCCCCCCATCCAACCCTCGGCCGTGATCCAGGTACTCACCAGCCTAGGTCACGCCCCCGCCCGACCCCCTGGCTAACTTTGCTTGTCTAGAGCAACATTTTCTTACATATTTCTTGGTTTTAGTAACTTTTAATTATATATATATATATATATATATATATTGTTTAATTAATATATATATATATTGTTACTTAAAAGACATAGTGACCTAACAAAAGGAAAAAATATTACTCTAGAAAAATATGCAAATCAATAGACGAACAAAGTCCTAACCCACAACTACCTGAGAGACAAAGTTACACCTGACCCACCATGACCTGAGGAACGTGGTTGACCCTTCGTGACCTCACACCTGCAGCCCACCGTCTGGAAGGTTACTGTCTATATCTCAGTAAATCAGAAATGGAATCTATTAACACATCATCAAATTCTAAGTGTCTTATGGGCTCTGATCATAAAGGATTCCACAATCTGTCTCTTAAGTTGGTCATCACATCTATATACAAAATTAGACCAGTTAAAACCAGTCGTCTTGTATAGACTCTGAACCACTTCCAATACTGTACCTATATCAGCTACATTGCTATCATACTTCATTTTCCCATTAGACTAAGACGTATTTGCTGTCAACACTTACATGTCCATGTTATAAAATCCTCTCGAAAAAAATCGGCTGTTCAATAAAAGAGTAATTCTGACAGCTCCTTCACTGTTCAAATCAACCTTAATGTTCATAGGTTTTAATATATTGGCTGGAGGTGGAAGCTCTTGGTGGAATGGCAGCTTAGAATGTGCTTACCAAGTGGATTCAAACGACAAACGGAGCACTGGATCCTAACGAGCCTGAGTGTGAACAGTGTCGGTGGACGGAAACTCATGTGTCAATTTGATCGTAGTAGAAAAACGTGTATAACATATAGCAGCTGAGATGAAAACAATCTCAGTCGTGGATTTGAGGCGAAATATTCATCAGGTCAATACAAAAGCGTACCTATGGTTCTACATTCAGGTACTCAAATTGGTTCATTACTCTATATGATAAGATCGGGTGTCTTCCCTCATATTACGATATCAGCGAAGAACTGTGCTATCCTGAAACAGAAGAATTTGTATCATATGTGAAAGTGAATATATAGAAAGGCCTAACTTAAGCAGATAGATGTAAAAAAAAAAAAACATGTTCCACTTAAACAGTGGAAATTTAAGGAACGAAATGGATGAGATATAAGCAAAATGTTAGTGTAGAAGAAATTGATGTTATTGCAATAACAGAGACATGGATGAGTTTAGAAGATATCTGACTGAATATCACATACAGGGTTACATATTCTTTTGCATACACAGAGAGTGTGGTTGAGTAGCTATATATGTCAAAATTAGTATTAGATAGTTACCAAAATTGGTATAAACTCAGCATAAAATACTGAGGCAATATGGATTGAGGAACTATGTGATGAAGAAAAATAGAGAACTCATTGTAAGTAAGGACCGCATATAGACAGCAAACCTAAGTAGACTGGAAGGGGAAGTACATATAGAAAGAAATCACCAGAGCAACAAGATCTGCATATATCTATAGAACAGGGAAATCCAATGGGGAGTATATGGGGAAGTGGGAGACGAGACCTCATCCCTCAGGCAGTGGACCCGTTGCTCAGGTGGAGAACCCCTTTTCTTCGCTGACCTGACCGCGTTGAGTCTCCTTGACTTCTATGGTTCACATAACGTCCGGCCCAATGATTAAGAATGCTTTAAACACATTTAAGGAGGAATCTGAATTGTCGTACTTACGTGAGAAAAAAGATCAGAATACCTCACTGGTCAAAAGGAAAATATATGCAGAAAGTAAGATGTGGGAGATAAGTCGTAGGGATCAATGTTTAATCTTACAAAGTAGCCTCTAAATCACGTGAGGGAGGGTAGTTTCGTCTTGGTGTGGCGTTTCCACCTCCGGTGATGCAAACTGGGCCTGAGTGATGGACGAGGTGGTTAACCGAGAGAAAATGAGGTCGACAGAGACGTAAAAGAGACTGTTGTTATCTGGATAAATGTCTCTCCTGGCAAATTATCTCTCATGATTTGTTCACTTGTCACAATCACTTTGTCAGGACTTCAGACTCGACGCCAAATTATTACTTTTGTCCGTCTCTTCCTGTGTCACGTTTGTCAATGTGCGACGCTGGAATACCAGGACCAGAGCTGTATGTCCAGTTGTGTGGTTGTGATTACCGGAGGGTGTGGGATACGACATTCATGTGGAGGTCTCACACCACACAACAGATACGTCTTGCGTGGTTTAACTGTTGATTAACATAGAATTTACCAGCAAATGTTCAATTTTCACTTGGAATATCGCTCTTTCATCCTAGCGAAGATTTTTTCTTTCAGTTTTCTCACAACTTTAATGAAACAACTAACGTTTGTAACTTGTAACTGAATCATCTGAGTTTCTTGGAACTCCCTTAAACATCGCTATGGTTTGTACAATGAAACTCGAAGGGCAAGAGAGGTCTGGGTCCTTAACGAGGTCTGGGTCCTTAACAAGGCTGTTTGTAATTGAGAAAGAGAACAGAAGTTCATGGATGAGTGTGGGAGAAGTAGAAAGACAATCGGGTTTTAAATCCACGTCTGACACTGTTAGTAAATCCTTAGCCATACCATAAGTTTGAAAGTCTTTCTCTATGAGAAATCTGTACGTTCTCTCCTACTCCCGCCTCATTAATCCATGAGTTTCTTTTCTCTCTCATTATCACACACAATCTCTTTAGGACCCGATGTTCTGGTGTTGTGTAAATTCAGTTGCTTTTAGACTTTTCAAAGATGAAGGCCTGTAAATTTCTCGTGTAGCTAAGGAGATGCACATAATGTGGAAATGAATACAAATAGTTATATATGCTTACTACTTTCAACTACTTAATCGGTAAATCATACCCAGGTTTTGTTAATGTGACCGTCCTTTGGGTTATAGTCTTGTGACCTGACATGTCCTCGCTTGATGAGGGTGAGGTGCATCCTCCCCTGGGTCAGGTCAGATCTGTGTGGGTTATTCTTAAATTCATTCGTTTCTTCATGATACATCATCCAGATTCAAATGACCATCGCCTCACTCCAGTTTTGGTTGTCGATCAGCTGTGGGACAGCTATGTCAAGGGTTATGATACCTTAATCTTGTCAGGTGAAGGACGCAACCTTTCTGGTCAGGTCATAGCGGATCATATGACCTGATGGTCAAAGGTTACATGTAGCCAGAGGCAAAGGTCAAATGCAGTTAGGGGCACAAGTTACCTGATGTTTCCAATGTTAATACCAAATGGGATTTTAATTGTGTGTGTGTGTGTGTGTGTGTGTGTGTGTGTGTGTGTGTGTGTGTGTGTGTGTGTGTAGGATAACGTGTTATCTAAAGGAGGCCTGACCTGATCCAGACATATGAACACACATTTCTTGGCTTCCAGTATATGCTGGATCACATTATATCTTGATTGTTAATATCCAGACACATATTGCGTAATCTCTTTGTCGTCTATGATTTAAAAAAACCTGAATCTATAAGAACACGAAAGTCTAGTAAACTGCAGACAGTAGTGCTTGATGAAACTCTCTCGTGTACGTATTTAAATTAGTACGTGAAATTCACGCCACAGTCTTTCATTTCATTCAAGGTTACTTCGTGTTATATGATCTATTGTTGTTTCCAATAACCTCCCAAATAACTGAAGTCAGACTGGGTGATAATGTAACGGAATGTAATGTTCAATTCCTAAACACTGGTCTGTCGTTAACCAGATTCCACGCGTCATAAGACACCCGAACTAAAAGATCAGTTGGAGTTATGAGCCATTGGGCAATTATGATATGCTTCTTATATATATCCTTTTTCTTTCTTTTAGAACTTGTGATGAATAGTCTTACGCAATTCATAAGATGATTTCACGTAGATCTCACTAGCTATACCCACAGAGCTTGTAGATTGGCCAGTTGAGGACAACTTTGGAGAGAGAGAGAGAGAGAGAGAGAGAGAGAGAGAGAGAGAGAGAGAGAGAGAGAGAGAGAGAGAGAGAGAGAGGAGAATACATACACCAACATCTTGCATTTCCCCACAGTTATATACCCTGTGGTCTGAGTTACACTGTCCTGGTGTTGTAGTTACCAGCTAATTATCACAATCGAGCAGCCGAGCTACTGATCACATCGTCCTGCTTTACTTACACCCTGACCGTAATTTGGTGGTGAGGGCTTAGCGACGAATCCCCTGAACTTTTTCTGCTGGACGTCTGACATGTTTGTGAGGAGGTGAGGAAGGAAGGACGAGCATACGAACAATAACAATGTCTTTTGCTAGATTAGGTGTCTTGAGAAGTAGAACTGTCCATTGAAGGAATGACTGTACAGTTGTGGTCGTGTTAAAATTGCGGGGAAAATCCAGAGTACTGGGGGAAATAAATGGGGATGGAAGACAGGAAAATTGGGAATTCAGACTATTTACTATAGAAATAGGACGGGTGCCTACCAGGGATATAAGACAGTAAATGGTGAATTGGGATGAGTAATTGATCAACTAGAGCAAGTAATGACGGAAATAAGACGATTCATATAAGAAAGAAAACAGATTAAAGAAATGGGACAATGAACTGAATATCTGGAGCAAATGAATCGAAAACTAGAACATTGAAGGAAAATTCCTACAAGACTTGGAACAGAAATAAAGTTAAAACACGAGACACAGTTGTACTCTGGTGTGGTGTGTGTGGACTGCATATGGTTGACGCAGCCTAGATCGGTGCTCCGGGCCTCTCTGGCTCCGAGGATCATAATCAAGACCACGCTGGTCGTCGAAGACGTGGACGTGGGTTCGAACATTTGAAGTCCCGGACGTGGATCTGGATCCAGAGTGTCATACACTGAAATTCACGACAAATGATGTCAATTGTCAGGAATAAACAGGTCAATTTTTGAGGGGTTATTTGGCTCTTAAGTACTGATAAAGTGAAAATGTGGCTGTTTAACAAATCACGAGACATTTCTTTTTCATGTTTGGCTGTAAGCGCTGACAATGGTGACACTTCGGTAGTTTAACAAATCATGAGACATTCTTTACTGACAGAGCTGGTCATCTAGATACACAGTTTTCTTAATCTCGGTCACACGTCACTTTTCTTTGGCTAACCACACCATCCATTATCACTGCGGCACAACCTGATCACAGGAGATGGAGGCACCAAGAGTGAGAGGCTACTGCACTTGGCCTGGACCAGTCGTGATCTCGCATGATGATGTGATCAGGCAATATCATCTCTGTTTACCAGGAGGTGACGTGAAATATCTCATGATGGAAGAATAGATGTCGGGGTAAATGTGTTCTTGTGTTCATGTCCGCTCGATCTGTAGGTCTACTGGTGTATATATAGGACAGACAAGATGGTTTGTCAACAGCTCAGTTTGGATCCCAATCATTCATTTATAGAAAATAAATCGTTTTAGTGACGCTGAAGTGTTTAGTACACTTGTGTGTGTGTGTGTGTGTGTGTGTGTGTGTGTGTGTGTGTGTGTGTGTACAAGTGATGTCTCGAACAAGTGCTATCTGTTTGTGAAGGCTTATATATGTGAACACGTACATAATCAAATCCCATATATATATATATATATATATATATATATATATATATATATATATATATATATATATATATATATATATATATATATATATATATATATATATATAAATATTTCCCCGAATACCTGTCGAGATGTATAGCCAGTTTGCTACCGTGGAAGATGAGACTCTCCCATCCTTCTCTCCCTCTCTCCTTCTCCTCCCTCACAGTGTCCTGTTTTGGTTAACAGATGATCAACGGTGAGGAGGGGGTCATTAATCTGCCGTAGCGTGCGGAGAGGCACCCTGTCTCCACCTCCACCACCATCACAGGTCCCCGGATGCACGCCTCGCTTCCAGGTTACCGACATGCTGAGGGGCAAGCCATCATATGCTCTCGAGAGATCATTAACGATCCAAAATGATCCCTCAATCTGAGATTATCTGAGCTCAGATACTCGTTTTGTCTTCGCCACCCGTGACAACGCAGAGGTTGGGGAGGACCGCCACTGTAATTATTAATAGCACTTGATGAACAAGAGAAGCACGGCCAAGGAATAGCAGATTCAGTGGAGTGACACGGAAGGTGTGCTTTATGCTGAGGCAGCGGAGGAAGATCTGGTTATACGAGAGAGAGAGAAGCTTTGGAATCTCTCATCTCTCTCTCTCTCTCTCTCTCTCTCTCTCTCTCTCTCTCTCTCTCTCTCTCTCTCTCTCTCTCTCTCTCTCTCTCTCTCTCTCTCTCTCTCCCGGCGCTACGAACTAATAATGTCCATCATTGCTAAGCACAAGTGAGGGGGTTGGTATAAGTCTGCGTCCCTCGGTGCTCATTACCTTAGCGAGACTCTCTGAGGCGTGGACAGATATGCAGAACGTGACGTGATTGTATACACTTGAGCTGGTTTCCTCCCTCCCCCCCACTAAACCCCCTCTCCCTCACTCACTCATTACCCAGAAGAAGCAATTAGTGAGTTATATCTCGCGACTAGGAAGAAAAAAAATATCTGAAAATGCCTCGAAAGATTTTTTTTTTCTTTAAGTTGTGGATGGAATTTATTCCCCGTGGGTGCGGAAGTGTCATTCACAACACGTGCAGCTTCCGAAGTGTCATTTGCCACACGTGTAGCTTCCCAGCGTTTCACTGGCGCTCAGGCTCAGGATAATTAGTACAGTGACACATTGCTTAAACCTGCCATCAAGGCTAGCTAGCAGCACAAATGACCCTGTAGTTAAGACGAGAGAAACCGAGGCAAAAAAAAAAAATCTTTATACATATACATACAAAAAGAAAATCACACTTGGATATACAGTTGTGGACCTACTCTTTTCCCTCTGTCTCATTTTCTTTCGGTGTATATTAGGAATACTCAAATTTGTTATGTAACCATCGACACGACACGGGCCACACATTTTCCCCAATCAAAAGGACACCTCGAAAAAAAAGGCAATAAAGTGACTAGACTAGAAATCAACCAGGTCTCCGTACGTGTTTGTAGACTAGACTAGAAATTAACCAGGTCTCCGTACGTGTTTGTAGACTAAACTAGAAATTAACCAAGTCTCCGTACGTGTTTGTAGACCAAACTAGAAATTAACCAGGTCTCCGTACGCGTTTGTATACTAGACTAGAAATTAACCAAGTCTCCGTACGTGTTTGTAGACTAGACTACAAATTAACCAGGTCTCCGTACGTGTTTGTAGACTAGACTAGAAATTAACCAAGTCTCCGTACGTGTTTGTAGACTAAACTAGAAATTAACCAGGTCTCCGTACGCGTTTGTATGCTAGACTAGAAATTAACCAAGTCTCCGTACGTGTTTGTAGACTAGACTACAAATTAACCACGTCTCCATACGTGTTTGTAGACTAAACTAGAAATTAACCAGGTCTCCGTATGTGTTTGTAGACTAAACTAGGAATTAACCAGGTCTCCGTACGTGTTTGTAGACCTGAGTCTTCAAGGCTGAAAGTTTGTACGAAGAAGTGACATACAACAGCAGGAAAAAGAACTCCAAAACTTAGATGCTCGATTGTTAAGAATACATTATTCATGGACTCCCGTGGTGTGGTGGTTAGCATTTCTGACTATGACGCAAGCTCGGGCCGGCCAGGCTGGAGTGCATAGGTTCGAATTCTGGTTGCAGCTGTCGGTCCACAGTCAACCCAGCTGTTCAACCATCCCTAAGGTTTGGTTGATATATATATATATATATATATATATATATATATATATATATATATATATATATATATATATATATATATATATATATATATATATATATATATATATATATATATATATATATATATATATATATATATATACAATGATCCGAAAAGTGAAATATTGGACAAGAAAAGAGGAAATAGAAGAACCGATATAATTCGGTCTATCATCCTCTTCAACCAATTTAAATGAACAGACGGGCAAGGTCTCAAGTTAATTCACATGATCGGCCACGAGGCTTGAAGGACAAGTCACGGAGCTCGACCCTTGACCTAATATACCTGACATATGACCCACACACTGACCTGAGGAGAGGTAAGGGGATAATCCTCTGAATAACATAAACCATCATCAGAACAGGTGACCACTGCTCACATAGCAGGTTGAAATCAATGGTAGAGCTCATAAGAGCAGATTTTGCTATCATTCTGCTCAAGGTATGATAGACTTATGTAAGGAAGAAAGGTCATACTATTGACTGGGACAGGATACGAGAGGAAGTTTCTCTAACATCAACTAGTGCAATGGGATCTTCAGAGAAGAAGATATGCATATATATAAAGAAGCAGAAGGACTAGAAGAAAGGAAGTTGGGAAAGTAAAGATCTACGCCTCACAGGGCTCGATCAGAATCCCCGAGAGAGGAGAACCAGAGGTGAGTTACATAGGAAAGGTCACCACTAGACCTACTGTACAGCCCCAGGGCTAACGCCTACCCTGGGGACCAACTCTAGCCCTGGTGTGCCTAGGGGGCCAACCCCAGCACTGGTATCCCTAGAACCAACCCCAGCCCTTGTGTACTTATGGGCCAACCCCAGCACTGGTGTTCCTGGGGGCCAACCCCAGCCCTTGTGTACTTATGGGCCAACCCCAGCCCTGGTATCCCTGGAACCAACCCCAGCCCTTGTACTTATGGGCCAACCCCAGCACTGGTGTCCCTGGGACCAACCCCAGCCCTTGTACTTATGGGCCAACCCCAGCACTGGTGTTCCAGGGGGCCAACCCCAGCACTGTTGTGCTGGGGACCAACTCCATCACTGGTGTCCCTGGGACCAACCCCAGCCCTGGTGCGCTCCGAGCGACAGCTGGCAAGCAGGGCGGAGAGGGTCGTGCGGGTCTTCCCTTTAACCGGCAATGCTTCCTTCCTTCCTTCCTTCCTTCCCTTCTTTCCTTCCTTCGCCAACCCTGCGACTGAACCACTCCAGGCAAGAAAAATAAGAATACATATATCCTTTTCTCAAAAGAGTCCTGTGGACGGAGATTCCGTTGATATATTCTTGCTCCTTTGGCCTCAAGAAGAAAATGGTTTACGCTACTTTTAAGGGAGCACTACACCCTTACCGGTATTCCTTCGTCTACTCGACTGAAGATACTAGCTTCTCATGCAATGAATTATCCTTTATGTGAGTTAATGACACTCAGAAAAAGAAAGACTTTCGGTGTCACTATTTCATGTCCCAGTGCTACAACGATCCACTCAGAGGAAGAAGCAAGTTGTGAGTTGTGCGTGAAAGTTGTGATGTGAGCGAGATGCAAGGCAGCGGTGGTGACAAGAGTTTCCGTCGGACTTTAGTAAGGGTTGAGGAGGGAGTGGGAGAGAGGGAGGAGGACTGGAGGATATCAGCAAGCCTTACATGCTCAAGGTTTCCGGTGGGAAGACGCGTCACGACTTCCGGTAAGTCGCGATACCTTGGATATCGATCTGAGTAAATGATTTAATCTGCGTGAGGTCGGCGTAACGCGATCTCGTCAACGTGTTGCGATGGTCTTCCCGTCCAGGGTGGGCTCAGGATGCAGTGTCGTAAACCGTGTGTAGTTAGTTGCCTGTTGATCACGGGCCACCCGGGGGTCAAGGGTACAGGTTCGAAATCTTGGTTGAGGCAGCGGTCTGTCGAAAGTCATCCTAGCTGTTCATCCTCTCCTAATAGTTGGATGATAAAATGGGTACCTGGCTTAGGTTAATATATATATATATATATATATATATATATATATATATATATATATATATATATATATATATATATATATATATATATATATATGAATTTTTTTTCTGTTGTTTTCGTTGTGCTTATAGCATCAGTTGTATGGCAACCTAACCGTATCATTATTCCACCACTTCTCCGTCTTATCTTCCATAGATAAAATCTACTCATTACGATTACAGAGAGATTTTTGTGTATATTTTCAGAATGAACGTTGATATGGCCTTTCATTTAGAGCTGTGTGACGGCTTTTGTAATTTCATCTCACAATTATCCTTCTATTCTTAAAGCATATTATAACCTGTGTCTAAAACATTCTTTGAATCTGAAGTACCAAAACTATCTCATTCAGGATCTTCATTTTCCTATAGAACTGGCATCCTGCTACACCACCATACCATAAATGAGACTCGATTCCTCTCTCGGTAATGACCAGTCACAACACACAAGCCTCATGTCTGGAAACGTCTTAAACGCAGTTTCTTCTCCAGATAATGTGAAGGGGAAACAGTGTGAGGTGATAAATGCACCTGTTTTCTCTTTCTCTTATCCACCTTGAGGAAGTACGTGTCCTTACCTTACCGAAAGCAAAACGTCTCTAACTCGTTCTAATTACCTAAGTACCCTTGTGGCCACCTTCATTGCATTATATAATGGAGGGAGTCCATTATGCCTTTTCGTGTGCGAGTCCAGACTCATTGCTGTTCCCGATGGTACGAGCGCGCTAGACCCCTGCGAGAACTTCCTTCCGTTAATCGAACCCCACATCCTGGCCAGCCCCATTAGCATGGAGGAGAGAACTCCTCCTTTACGTGACCCATGGCTCTGCGTGGCTCCTACGGTAGTGAAACCTTTCAACCTCGGAGCCCCGCAAGGCGGAGGGGGGTTGGTTTTTTTTTTTTTAAACCAGGGTTCATATGAACCAACGTTTGCCTCGGCTTCTACTGGCGTGGAAGCCATTAAGTCCGGATTTACGTGTCTTGTCCTATTACCGCGGGTGGGAACTACTGCATGGCGCTATTTCCTTAAACAAGGTATGCGTGTATGACAATCTTTTGTGACTGACGTTGCATAGGAAATGCTTTGGTGCGAAGGGGGCTCCCAACCACGAACTAAATCACTTTCGAGGCAGGGCGTACAAATACGACACCACAACCCCCATCTGAAGTGTTCAATTGTTCTTAATTGAATTACGCTTGTTTTCTGCCTGTGGAAAATGAACCCATGATTCGACATAGCAATGATAATGCTTCTTACTTCTTGCCTTGCCAGACACAAGTCCATCGCACTGTTACAGGCCATCACAATACCGCAAGATCACATCCATTATTCATGCTGGTAGCCACAAGGGAAATGAAAAACGAAGATTCGAGCGTTTTCCCTGTGGCCAACAGTATATTTTCGCATCACTTTTTTTTTTGGTGTGATTTATCTTCATTCTTATTCATATTCATATTTCGCCTCTGATGACAAATGGAGAAAGTTTGAGTCATATGAATTTTGGAGTTCTTATAATGAGGCAGTATGATGAGCAGTTCTTGAAAATGATCTTCGTTGTATGATTTACTCTGCTTGATGAAGACGATCATAATGTAGCTCAGAAGACAGCTGCCTCGTCTGTGTGAAGAAGAATAGCTTGAAATGAGTTGGACGAAGAATAGCGATGCCCCAAACACAGTTAATACTACTACTACTGCTACTACTACTACTGCTACTACTACTATTACTACTACTACTACTACTACTACTACTACTACTACTGCTACTACTGCTACTTCTACCACTATCACTACTACTACTACTACTACTACTACTACTACTACTTCTACCACTATCACTACTACTACTACTACTACTACTACTACTACTACTACTACTGCTGCTGCTGCTGCTGAAAATATTCCTATAGAATACATAAAACACTAAACTTTGAGTCTTTAGTAAGGCTTAAGAAAACAGGAAAAGCTAAGCAGACAGTTTTAACACAGATACACTGCTGGAAGAACTCCACAATTTACTGACTGATGACATCCATCTCATTCGTAATGAGATGCACGAACTCTTATATGAATTCGGTACAGTCGTGGGATTGTGGTCCTGGGCTGCCTGTAACGTCTCCCATCATCTTCTCAAGAAGATATTGATGATGGTTTCTGTAGTGGCATGGCTCAGTCGTTGCAGCTGGTGTTAGTTCGCCAGTAGTACGGGGTGGAGGAGGCTCCACAGCCAAGCAGGTATTCAAAAGAACACAGAAAAGGTATAACTGCTAGTAGACATAACTGCTAGTAGACCCATGTCTGATGATGGGGTAAAAGCTTTCAAGGTACAATGGAAGGTGTAGTTCGGACATTAGTGTAACACCGTTGATGACGAAGACGAAGCAAAGCCGTGCTGGAGTTTGCAGGGGACAAGGTACACACACACACACTTGCCTTTAGATAGTTGCTCGGGGAGCTGGTATGTAACTGGCAGGGTACTGGGGTCGTTATCCTACGTCAGTATTCGTTATCTGTTAAACGTTATCTGTTCGTTATCTGTTAAACGTTATCTGTTAATATTGCCTCATCTATGTCATATGTTTGCCGTTATCTCAAACAAGTTCAAGGGACTCAAAAGTCCCCGGGGAACGCTTATGTATATGTATGTATTCTCGTGATTTTAAACACGTCGACTCATGTGACTTAAAGAGAGTCGAAACTCATGATTCAAAAGCGTTGATTCTCGTGATTTAAAGGGCTTTGAAACCCATGATTCAAACGTCCCGAAACTCATGATTCAAACGTCCCGAAACTCATGATTCAAACGTCCCGAAACTCATGATTCAAGCGTCCTGAAACTCATGATCGAAACGCCTCGACCCTCGTGATTCAAATTGTTCCGACTTTCATGACTCAAACGCTTCAGCTCTCGCGACTCGATCCTTTGCCTTTTGCGACTCAAACGCTTCAACTCTCGCGACTCGATCGTTTACCTTTTGCGACTCAAATGCCTCGAATCCTATGATAAAAGCGATGTAAGATAAAACAGGACAAGAAATAAGGATCTTTCAACTCTAATATCTTTGTGGTTGATCGTACTTGAGGTGTTTATACATACTAAGGATTTCAAAAGGTCTAAAAAAACTTCCTAATCTTATTTCGTCTTTGTCGGAGGCATTCTAACAGCCAGCAACTCTTTAGTTCCCCATGTTGAACACAGCCAAGAACTCTTACAAACATGACCAACAGTGAAGCAAAGGACGACGATTGCTATCTTTATGCAAGAGACGCCTATAAACAAAACATATTTCCAGTGTAGTAAATAAAACATGTTTACAGTGTCTCAATAAATGTACTTGCACAATCGGAAAAAAAAAAATAAAACACAATTGTTTATCATTGCCAACCAAAAGCTTCTTCTAATAAACATTGACTCTTTAGTGCCTCTGACGAAATGCTGCTGGACAACATTGTGACTGCAGTGTTCTTTAGTTGACAACCGAGGACAAGCGAACAGAAAATACATAAGTCGTTGTTTGTCCTTCATGCTTGAGCAGCGACCATGATTAGGATACGTTTACAGAAGCACCTCAAACAAGTGTGGTGTCCTTATTATGTTGCAGAGAAAAGAGATAAGGCTTTTGGATTTCTTTTCCTAAACTCTGATCTTCCACTGATCTCTGAGTCTGCGATGCCTTCCACCATCATAGACAGTCTCGAAAAGATGCCAGTGGTTTGGAGGTGTTTGAATTATATTGTTTTATTTTCATCGCTCTTTGGCATAAGCCGCGAAGCTTAAGTTTAGCATTCTAAGCTTAGAAAAGTAATTCATCTGTCTATCTATTCATATATCTATACCTCTATCTGTCTGTCTCTCTGACTATTTACATATCCATATGTCTACCTGTGCGTCTGTTCATCTACTTATCTGTAAATTCCACTTCCAATCATCATGGGGTGGATTATGTACAAACAAACTCTCAAATAACTAAGAAAATATCCCTAACCCGAGCACAATGCGATGAAGGGGTGAACACAGATGAAATACATTCTGAAAGGAGATGGTAGAATATATATATATATATATATACATATATATATATATATATATATATATATATATATATATATTGGAAAGGATCACAGTTGAGCTCGTGATCAAGTATATTCCTGAGTCCACGGGGAAATGGAACACGATTAAGTTCCCAAGTGCACTTTCGTGTAATATCACATCATTAAGGGAGGTACAAAAAGGAAATATAACAGTCAGCGGATATACAACGAAGACGAATATATATATATATATATATATATATATATATATATATATATATATATATATATATATATATATATATATATATATATATATATATATATATATATTCTCTGTGCTTCCCGTGCGTGATCAGTGTAGTAACGTTGACAATTAACGCAGTTCGTGACTCAGTGTGATGGCCCCCCACTTCATGCTTGCGCTCGGGGTCGCGTTCGTACGGACGGTAGGTGGAAATCAACCACCTAATTAACTTTTCCTTGTCGAGCGTCATCGGGAGCAAGTTGCTTACGAGCCAGGCGCTGCGTAGCTTAATGAACAAGACGACAGTCAAAGTATTTACGGACCGATTTCACATCATGTTCTTGTCAGTGAGGATCTCTTTACTACGAGGTTGTGAGGAGAATATATGTGATTCAGCTGTTGGTGAATATTTCTAAAACGTTCATGTATTTTCGTTTTTTTTTTTACTTCTATTTCCCTAACTCAGCGTATGAATTTCTGTTACGTGATTCTTTTTTCTTCTGTTTTAGCATTCCATTTATATATATATTTGAATCACGATCTCAGAAGCGGTAAGGGGTAACCACAAAATGTGTTTGTAGGGCCTGGTTGTGGATAGGTAGCTGTGGTTTCGGGACATTATACATGACAGTTTGGAGAGTGGATGAGAGCGATTGAAGCCATTGTTAGTCTATTCAATTATCTTCGAATTTATTACAACCAAGTCTCTGTCTGGGTGATATAAAACGTCTCCCACACTGAATACCAATCAATGCATATCTGAGGCCCTTGTCTGACACACCCCGCGCCAACCATCTTTTATAAAGTATCAACCACAGAAGAAACTAACGATAAACTCTATATCAGTCCGGCTAACGCGCAAGTCAAGAGGTTGCCACATGCTTCCAGTTAGGGTAATTCTGGTGCATAGAGGAAGTATACTTTTTTTGCAGTTTTTTTTATGTAGGCTCTCCCCCAAGTGAGGTGGGTAAGAGAGAGGAGGGCATATGAGATGATGTGAGGATAATGATAAGTTCTACAGACGATATTGGTAAAACCGCAACCTCCTTATCTGAGGTTACGAATCCTTGGAATAAATCCCGAACAGATACATATCTATGGGCAGCCAGATCCTTATCTAGAGATGGTGAGAAAAAAAAAAGTAACATATCAAAGTTATAGAGAAAGATTATCATAATCACCGGCAATTGGAAAACAGATTGAAAAATCATACATGTAAGTCACTCTCACATGAATATATGATAACAAGAGATAAGAATGTGTATGAAAAAACGACACTGTAGTGCTATCTCAAGAACAGAATGAAAAGATATGGAAAGAAACGAACAAAGTAAAAAGTTATTATGTGAACCCATTCAGTGTAGGGTGTGGGAGCTTATGAACAAAGAAATAATGAGTTGTGACGAAGATAAAGATTGATAACAGATAACATAGTCCGTCTGTGTCTGTCTGTCTGTCTATGTCACAGCTACAGGCTTGGCTAAACACTTGTACGATGAAACTAGCTCATCCATTGTTAAATGATTATACACACACACACACATTACATCGTTAAGCGTACGTTATCTTTCACACACACGGTCAAAGCGAATGGAATAAAATGTGCAAAAAGAAATAGCGATGATAATATATGGCAGGAGTAAGTGTATAACATATTACCTAAACAATAAACGTTTGTGATAGAAACATATGTTACCGAAAGTGCACTTGGGAACTTGTTCGTGTTTCATTTTCCTGTGGTGTTATGCATATACATATATATATATATATATATATATATATATATATATATATATATATATATATATATACAGTGTGGCCTTTGTTGTCTTTTCCTAGCACTACCTCGCGCACGCGCGGGTGGAGGAGTGGTGGAGGGTTGCCATTTCATGTGTGGCGGGGTGGCGATGGGAATGGATTAAGGCAGCAAGTATGGATATGCACATGTGCATATATACATATGTTTGTGTATGTATGTGTACGTATGCGTTGAAATGTATAGGTATGTATATGTGCGTGTGTGGGTGTTTATGTATATACATGTGTATGTGGGTGGGTTGGGCCATTTTTTCGTCTGTTTCCTTGCCCCACCTCGCTAACACGGGAGGCAGCGACTAGGTATAATATATATATATATATATATATATATATATATATATATATATATATATATATATATATATATATATATATATATGTGTGTGTGTGTGTGTGTGTGTGTGTGTATGTATGTTGGTCAGACTGGTAAGGATCTTTCTGTTAGACTTAAGCAACATAAATATAGTATAAGAACGGGACAAGAATCAAATGCCTTGTTTAATCACGTTAGAAACTATGATCATTGTATTGACTGGAGTAATGCCATCTCAGTTATTAACTCTAACTCTATTACCAAGAGAAATATCATTGAATATTCTATCATTAAATACACAAACAATTATTATCTTAATATTAGTGATGGTCTATACAAATCAGATAACTTTATTGTTGATAAAATTTGTAAAATGATGAGTTTACGAACGCTTGTTGTATGTTTTGGACAATCACATGTTTACCAAATGGCGTCCTAGCTTCGTCTTTTCGATGTATATCAACTGACTTAAATTTCTCTCTTGTGTCTCCCCTGATGTGATTATTACACGAAAGTGCACTTGAGAATTTATCATGTTACGTTTTCCCCATGGACTCATAGGAATATATATATATATATATATATATATATATATATATATATATATATATATATATATATATATATATATATATATATATATATATATATATATAAATTATTCCAATATATTGAAGAAAAACTTCAGGTAATTCCCAGCCACGCTCGAGAAATCACGCTATTCATAACAGTCCCACATTTCACACACAAGATGCACTTAATTATGCAAATCTTCTCGGTAGGTTACGTCGGACCGAGTACCGATAGATAACTCTAACCACCATCATTTAAGATCAGATTAACATGCTTCAGTCCTCCACCTGGTATACCCACAGCAGCTTCTTCAGTAGCCGGCCACATTTCCCGGCACACGGGAGGAAGCAGACGGCTGGCTAAGCTCGTGTCCAGCTCAACCCTCCAATTTGAGCCGCTGTGAAACGTGCACAAGTCATGACGCCGGTGTTAATCCCAACTCCCAAGTCTTATATGTATGGGCGGAGGAGAGTATGCTGTCTCGGGCTCTCGCCTCTAGTCAGAGCCGTGCTGGGTATTGCTCGTATAAGGAAGTGTAAGTTGAGTGTGTCGGCGTCTGGTGTACTTGCTAAAGGGGTAAGGGAGAGTGAGAGAGAGACGAGGATGGTTTGTGTTATGAAATAGATCCTGGGTGTAGAGGAGGGAGATAGATTGAATATAGGGGAGGTGATTAGTATATATTTATGACATACATACACGTTATGTGTGTCATATATCGTATATATGCTGTGTATATATGAGTATAATGCTGTATACATGAGTATATATATATGGCAGGGGTAACTAAAATGAATGGAGAGAGAGAGAGAGAGAGAGAGAGAGAGAGAGAGAGAGAGATAGAGAGAGAGAGAGAGAGAGAGAGAGAGAGAGAGAGAGAGAGAGAGAGAGAGAGGCAGCAGCAGCAGTAGGCCACTGTCCTGTATCATCATCCCATGGTCGAGTATGACTCACGTAACCTTTAATTAATGTAGAGCGATAATGTTCCTTACAAGTCGTAATTAATGACCAGTAGGATGAGAACGAATGTTATGAGAAGAGTTAACAATCCTTGATACCAAGCAACGGGGCAGCACCGATCTTCACTACATATATATATACCTCAAGCTTATCCATGATATCATCATCATCAGCCACACCGACATTACGACCAGAGTTATGCAGTGATTTCTAATGATAAGATGAAAGTTTATTGAGTTAAATGATGCTGAGTTTAGGTGTGTCAGCCATGACCGATGTGACGTTAGAAGAAAGGTACCATTTGATGAGTGACAGAGAACAAACGCGCCAGTACTTAACCAAGTTGTTTACATCCCAACACGTATCGAAAAATTACATGTTAGATAAAATTGTATGAACTCCCGCTGAGGTGCGATTTCACCTTCATAACTTTCATCACAGACTAGTGTGATCATCATACATATATATATATATATATATATATATATATATATATATATATATATATATATATATATATATATATATATATATAAGTGTGTGTGTGTGTGTGCGTTCACAAGGAGATACATTTTTGTTCATGGGAACGCACTTGAACACACACACACACACACACACACACGCAAGTGTACTAAACACTTCAGCGTCACTATAACGATTTATTTTCTATAAATGAATGATTGGGATCCAAACTGAGCGGTTAACAAACCATCATGTCTGTCCTATATATACACCAGTAGACCTACAGATCGAGCGGACATGGACACAAGAACACATTTACCCCGACATCTATTCTTCCATCATGAGATATTTCACGTCACCTCCTGGTAAACAGAGATGATATTGCCTGATCACATCATCATGCGAGATCACGACTGGTCCAGGCCAAGTGCAGTAGCCTCTCACTCTTGGTGCCTCCATCTCCTGTGATCAGGATGTGCCGCAGTGATAATGGATGGTGTGGTTAGCCCAAGAAAAGTGACGTGTGACCGAGATTAAGAAAACTGTGTATCTAGATGACCAGCTCTGTCAGTAAAGAATGTCTCATGATTTGTTAAACTACCGAAGTGTCACCATTGTCAGCGCTTACAGTCAAACATGTAAAAAGAAATGTCTCGTGATTTGTTAAACAGCCACATTTTCACTTTATCAGTACTTAAGAGCCAAATAACCCCTCAAAAAATTGACCAGTTTATTCCTGACAATTGAAACAATTTGTCGTGAATTTCAGTGTATGACACTCTGGGTCCAGATCCACGTCCGGGACTTCAAATGTTCGAACCCACGTCCACGTCTTCGACGACCAGCGTGGTCTTGATTATGATCCTCGTAGCCAGAGAGGCCCGGAGCACCGATCTAGGCTGCGTCAACCATATGCAGTCCTCACACACCACACCAGAGTACAACTGTCTCTCGTGTTTTAACTTTATTTTTGTTCCAAGTCTTGTAAGAATTTTCTTTCAGTGTTTTAGTTTTCGTTTCATTTGCTCCAGACATTCAGTTCATTGTCCCATTTCTTTAATCTGTTTTATTTCCTATACGAATCGTCTTATTTCTGTCATTACTTGCTCTGGTTGGTCAATTACTCATCCCAATTCACCATTTACTGTCTTATATCCCTGGTAGGCACCCGTCCTATTTCTATAGTAAATAGTCTGAATTCTCAATTTTCCTGTCTTCCATCCCCATTTATTTCCCCCAGTACTCTGGCTCTTCCACACAATTTTAACACGACCACAACTGTACAGTCATTCCTTCAATGGACAGTTCTACTTCTCAAGACACCTAATCTAGCAAAAGACATTGTTATTGTTCGTATGCTCGTCCTTCCTTCCTCACCTCCTCACAAACATGTCAGACGTCTAGCAGAAAAAGTTCAGAGTGAACGTAAATTCATCTCTTTTTTGACGATTATTTTGTGAAATTGTTCTATATCCTGGGATATTGAACACTGATGATATGAAGGTTTTCGTCAGGAAAATGATAGTCAGGTTTGTGTAAGATGATTCAAATGAAACTCATGTCTGAAAGTATATATAAATATATATATATATATATATATATATATATATATATATATATATATATATATATATATATATATGTATATATATATATATATATATATATATATATATATATATATATATATATATATATATATATATATATATATATATATATATATATATATTGAAAGTGAGAGTAATTGCCCATTCTCATAAAACTTGCTGAACTCTTTTATAACATAAAAAACGTGGAGGGTATAAGTATTTATCTTCACAAGAAAGTAATACTGAGACACTTTATTGACACACTGTATTACAAAGAGCATCAGTCAATCAACATGACAGACACTACTGGATCCATCTGATGCTTAAGAATTAACCTTCCGCAGCAGAGGGCTTACTTAAGACTAGACAAGGGTGACAGTCTAAGAAATACAGATATTCTTTTTTTTTAGTAATTTACTTTAACACACATTACAATGGTCATCACATTTCATTATTTTCAAAAAAGGTGATGTAGTTAGACAAATAAGAGAGAATACCCTCTAAATACATGGGAAAATTCTATTTCTTTATATCGCTGGGAAGCACAACATCAAAGCCTGAACATACAGGAGGGTGAAAGGCGAGCAAGGAACAGAGTGAATTGGAACGATGTGTAGGATACTGTTATGAGACTTGTTGATGATGGATACATATGTAACATGGCGCTCCACTTCTCGTGCATCATCAGACTTTGGCACGAAATCAGATACCAGAGGCTTAAGCAGGTGCCTGCTACTACATCACAGGCACAGAGGAGAAAGAACAGTAGGTAATTCAGCAGGTTATGTGCACACACACAAGATGATACGGGAACTATATAGGCGTAAAGTGAATCTGGAAAATCATCCCTCAGTACACATGAAATACAGCTGGATTCTTGGTGGAAGTGAAGGTAAATTTTCACATGTTTCTCATTTCTACAAATAGTCGAGGGAGAGTAGCATGAGGCGAGTCTTAAACTGGTTGAGGAGGCTTCTCTGACGTTGGTTGAGCAGCTTGTCTGAGGTGGAATATACGCGCTGAGGCTTCATCCTATGTCGGGCAAGGATCAGACACTGGAGATTGGGCCTACTGCTTGCTGTATCTGAAGAAGAATTAAGAATTCAGCTTTACTGAGTACGTGATGTGGACATGTGGACATACTAGTAATAAGAACTATTAGAATGTTAAGATAATTCTTTGAATTAAGCTTCGAATGCAATAGTAGATTTCAGAAAACCTGAACAACATGATCAATTATCAGTCAAGATCTATTAACATTACGTGTTTTTGAAGACAAGTCTATCTAGCCTGGAGATAAGAACATTGTACATAGAAAAAGTACATATCTGCTTAGTAAAGCAAGTTACAGATCATAGAGTTGGAATAAAGGTTATAAATGCAAGAATTCCTCCAAAAGTTCCTTTTCTTGAAGAAAAAATCCACTAAGATCATATGACTTGATTCCTTACCACGGAGAATATGTCTGTTCATCGTCCTCGAGCGCTGTGTGTGTGAAGGGCTCCATCTGGGCTATGCAGCGGGACACTTGCTCTATGGTCTCCTCCACTCCCATGGCATGAAAACATTCCGAGACAGTGGGAGACACTCCTGCGTGTCTGAGCGCATATTGTCGACGGATGTTGCACAAAACATGGGTCGGCGTACAGCACCAGCAAGGCTGGGTGTTCAGTACGGCGATGAGTGTGTCCAACGAAAGCATACCGAAGAACGCTTGGGTCTTCCTTCGATGTCTAAGCCATGGACGTCGGTTGGGAGGGTAGCGAGTCGTGTGGGGCGTAGTGGGTGGGAGGTAGAGCCTGTTGTAGACACTGTGACGAGTTGGCTGCGATGGGCGATTTTCAAGTGGGACTTTGAGCCTCTGAGGTGAGAGCGGGTTGTTAGAGGGGTGTGGGATATCAAGGTTGTTAGAAGAGCTTGGGATATTGAGGTCGTTAGGCTGGCTTGGGATAATGTGGTTGTTAGGTGGATGTGGGATACTGTTGTCCTCAGGCAGGTGTGGGATATCAAGGCTGTGGCGTGGTAATTGGACACTGGGGTTGGTTGGTGATAGTGGAACACTGGGTCTCTTTGGCAGTAGTGGTACACTGAAATTGTTTGGTGGTTGTGGTACAGTGAAGTTGTTAGGTGATTGTGGTACACTAGACTCGTTCGGTAGCTGTTGTACACTGAAGTTGTTAGGTGGTTGTTGTAAACTGAAATTGTTAGGTGGTTGTGGTACACTGAAGTTGTTAGATGGTTGTGGTACACTGAAGTTGTTAGATGGTTGTAGTACACTGAAATTATGAGATGGTTGTAGTACACTGAAATCATTAGATGGTTGTGATACACTGAAGTTGTTAGATGGTTGTGGTACGCTGTAGTTGTTAGGTGGTTGTAGTACATTAGATGGCTGTGTTACGCTGAAAATGTTAGGTTGTTGTCGTTCACTGAGGTTGGTAGGAGGTTGTGGTACACTAGAATTGTTATTTGGTTGTTGTGGCACACTAAAGTTGTTATCTGGTTGTTGTGGTACACTAAAGTTGTTGTCTGGTTGTTGTGGTACACTAGAATTGTTATTTGGTTGTTGTGGCACACTAAAGTTGTTATCTGGTTGTTGTGGTACACTAAAGTTGTTGTCTGGTTGTTGTGGTACACTAAAGTCGTTATCTGGTTGTTGTGGTACACTAAAGTTGTTGTCTGGTTGTTGTGGTACACTAAAGTTATTATCTGGTTGTAGTGGTACACTAAAGTTGTTATTTGGTTGTTGTGGTACACTAAAGTTGTTATTTGGTTGTTGCAGTACATTAAAGTTGTTATTTGGTTGTTGTAGTGCACTAAAGTTGTTGTCTGGTTGTTGTGGTACATTAAAGTTGTTACCTGGTTGTTGTGGTACACTAAAGTTGTTATTTGGTTGTTGTGGTACACTAAAGTTGTTATTTGGTTGTTGCAGTACATTAAAGTTGTTATTTGGTTGTTGTAGTGCACTAAAGTTGTTATTTGGTTGTTGTAGTACACTAAAGTTGTTATTTGGTTGTTGTGGTACACTAAAGTTGTTATTTGGTTGTTGTGGTACACTAAAGTTGTTATTTGGTTGTTGTGGTACACTAAAGTTGTTGTCTGGTTGTTGCAGTACACTAAAGTTATTATCTGGTTGTAGTGGTACACTAAAGTTGTTATTTGGTTGTTGTGGTACACTAAAGTTGTTATTTGGTTGTTGCAGTACACTAAAGTTGTTACCTGGTTGTTGTGGTACACTAAAGTTGTTATTTGGTTGTTGTGGTACGCTAAAGTTGTTATTTGGTTGTTGCAGTACATTAAAGTTGTTATTTGGTTGTTGTAGTGCACTAAAGTTGTTGTCTGGTTGTTGTGGTACATTAAAGTTGTTACCTGGTTGTTGTAGTACACTAAAGTTGTTACCTGGTTGTTGTGGTACACTAAAGTTGTTATTTGGTTGTTGTAGTACATTAAAGTTGTTACCTGGTTGTTGTGGTACACTAAAGTTGTTATTTGGTTGTTGTAGTACACTAAAGTTGTTACCTGGTTGTTGTGGTACACTAAAGTTGTTATTTGGTTGTTGTAGTACACTTAAGTTGTTACTTGATTGTTGTACACTGACGTTGTTAAGTTGTTGTATAATGAAGTTGTTCGGCAGTTGTGGTACACTAAAGTTGTTAGCTGGTTGTTGTATAATGAAGTTGTTCGGTCGTTGTGGTACACTTAAGTTGTTAACTGGTTGTTGTACACTGTAGTTGTTAGATTGTTGTTGTACAGTGAAGTTGTTAGCTGGCTGTTGTACACTGAAGTTGTTAGATTGTTGTTGTACACTGATGTTGTTAGGTTGTTGAACACCTATATTGTTAGGTGGTTGTATTACACTAAAGTTGCTAGCTGGTTGTATAATGAAGTTGTTCTGTCGTTGTGGTACACTTAAGTTGTTAGCTGGTTGTTGTACACTGTAGTTGTTAGATTGTTGCTGTACAGAGAAGTTGTTAGGTTGTTGAAAATCTAGATTGTTAGGTGGTTGTGATTCACTAAAGTTGTTAGATTGTTGTAATACACTGAAGTTGATAGGTGGTTGTTGTACACTGTGGTCTTTAGGCGAAAGTGGGACACTGAGCGTGTTATGTGTGTGAGTGATATTGAAGTTGTTAGGTGGGCGTGGGATATTGAAATTGTTAGGTGAGCGTGGGATATTGAAACTGTTAGGTGGGCTTGGGATATTGAAACTGTTAGGTGGGCGTGGGATATTGAAACTGTTAGGTGGGCTTGGGATATTGAAACTGTTAGGTGGGCGTGGGATATTGAAACTGTTAGGTGGGCGTGGGATATTGAAATTGTTAGGTGGGCGTGGGATATTCAAGTTACCAGGAGATGGTGGGATGCCAAAGTTGTCAAGCGGGCGTATGTCAAGCGGGCGTATGTCAAGCGGGCGTATGTCAAGCGGGCGTAAGATGCTTCCTGAGCGCCAGGGATGAGATGGGATCTGGGAGACACAGGCAGGATGTGGTATAACACCCGGATGACGGGGCTGCTGGAACCTGGGTCTCTGTAGTTGGCAGTGAGGTGACACATGTTGCGTGCCAAGACTAGGGCGCCATGGATGGCCACTGATATGCTGCGGGCGTCCCGTGGAAATTACTGAAGGTCTTGGGGATTGGGAAGGGAGTATGGAGATACGAATGACTGCTGGTGGAAGAGCGATGGACGCCCGGAGTATTCCTGCTGCCGAAGGGGGAGCAGCTGGATGGGCAGGTGTCACAAACTCTCTCGTTGTCGTTTCCGTTCCTCCTGTAGACGCACCGTTATCATCGTCCACCTCTGCTGCAGCAGGTAGCGTCGATGTCTTGGTAGCTGCTGCGAGGCTCGACAAGCCACTGCACACGTCCTTGTCGACTGCAGGTTCCATGACACAAGTATCACGGGAAGACAGCTGAACAAGGTCAAGGACCTGGATCCTGGATTCCATGGGCAAGTACTGACATCCGAGAACACACGGTTATACCAACGCACTGAGACTAGGAACTGAACACCCGCTACCACAATGTGGTGTACACCGTGGACGATCCGTCAACGGCTTATATAAGGCCTTGTTCACTCCTGATATGTCACAGTTGCCCTTCCTTCCCCCATTACCAGCCTGCTTCCCCTCCACGCCTGACCTCACTCCCAACCAGATCTCCCTCTTTAGTTTCTTGATTCATCGCCTTATCTATTTTTCATTTAAGACCAACATTAAATCTAAGGCTCCACACAAATTTTTTTTGGCTTCTCAATTATCTACATTTCATCACTATTGTTAATTTAAATCCCATTGGGTACTAACGTTGGAAACATCAGGTAACTTGTGCCCCTGACTGCATTTGACCTTTGCCTCTGGCTACATGTAACCTTTGACCATCAGGTCACAGGATCCGGTATGACCTGACCAGAAAGGTTACGTCCTTCACCTGACAAGATTAAGGTATCATAACCCTTGACATAGCTGTCCCACAGCTGATCGACAGCCAAAACTGGAGTGAGGCGATGGTCATTTGAATCTGGATGATGTATCATGAAGGAACGAATGAATTTAAGAATAAACCACACAGAAGATCTGACCTGACCCAGGGGAGGATGCACCTCAACCCTCATCAAGCGAGGACATGTCAGGTCACAAGACTATAACCCAAAGGACAGTCACATTAACAAAACCTGGGTATGATTTACCGATTAAGTAGTTGAAAACAGTAAGCGTATATAACTACTTGTATTCAGATCCATGAATGACATTATGTGCAGCTCCTTAGCTACACGAGAAATTTACAGGCCTTCATCTTTGAAAAGTCTAAAAGCAACTGAATTTACACAACACCAGAACATCGGGTCCTAAAGAGATTGTGTGTGATAATGAGAGAGAAAAGAAACTCATGGATTAATGAGGCGGGAGTAGGGGAAAACGTACAGATTTCTCAAAGAGGAAGACTTTCAAACTTATGGTATGGCTAAGGATTTACCAAGTGTCAGACGTGGATTTAAAACCCGATTGTCTTTCTACTACTCCCACACTCATCCGTGAACTTCTGTTCTCTTTCTCGATTACAAACAGCCTCGTTAAGGACCCAGACCTCTCTTGCTCTTCGAGTTTCATTGTACAAACCATAACGATGTTTAAGGGGATCCAAAGAAACTCAGATGATTCAGTTACAAGTTACAAAGGTTAGTTGTTTCATTACACTTGTTTCATTAAAGTTGTTAGAAAACTGAAAGAAAAAAAATCTTCGCTAGGATGAAAGAGCGATATTCCAAGTGAAAATTGAACATTTGCTGGCAAATTCTATGTTAATCAACAGTTAAACCACGCAAGACGTATCTGTTGTGTGGTGTGAGACCTCCACATCAATGTCGTATCCCACACCCTCCGGTAATCACAACCACATAACTGGACATACAGCTCTGGTCCTGGTAGTCCAGCGTCGTACATTGACAAACGTGACGCAAGAAGAGACGGACAAAAGTAATAATTTGGCGTCGACTCTGAAGTCCTGACAAAGTGATTGTGACAAGTGAACAAATCATGAGAGATAATTTGCCAGGAGAGACATTTATCCAGATAACAACAGTCTCTTTTACGTCTCTGTCGACCTCACTTTCTTTCGGTTAACCACCTCGTCCATCACTCAGGTCCAGTTTGCATCACCGGAGGTGGAAACGCCACACCAAGACGAAACTCCCCTCCCTCACGTGATTCAGGAGTGATGTTGGAAGATTCTGTATGAAGCCATTTCATCTCTTATTGCAAGATAATAAAAGTTCAAGGAACGGGATCTTGACAAACACTTATTCAGATGACTTGAAAGATCTGTCCTTCATCTCATACCACAATGTATAGGGACGTAGCCAATACAGGTACAGTATTGGAAGTGGTTCAGAGTCTATACAAGACGACTGGTTTTAACTAGTCTCATTTTGTTTATAGGTGTGATGACCAACTTGAAAGACAGATTGTGGAATCCTTTATGATCAAAGCCCATAAGACACTTAGTATTTGATGATGTGTTAATAGATTCCATTTCAGATTTACTGAGATATAGACAGTAACCTTCCAGACGGTGGGCTGGAGTGTGAGGTCAAGACGGGTTAACCACGTTCCTCAGGTCATGGTGGGTCAGGTGTAACTTTGTCTCTCTTGATTTGTGTATTATTTCAGTAAATAATCTTTCCTTTTGTTAGTTCATTATATCTTTGGTCTGACATGGTATGGATCAAAACAGATTGGCATCATGAGCGAGTCTATGTTTTCCCTGGCGTGTAGTGGCCCATATGCACCTTGAGTAACACGTTGACCACGTTATAGCTTCAGCGGTTCACCTGTGCGTAGGCAAATTACACCTGTGCGTAAAGTAAATTACACCTCAGCTTTTAAATCAGCGTAATAACGTTCACAACTTACAGATGCAATAACCAACCGCTACTCTTTATATTCGCTGGAGAGTCGAATGCCAATCATCTCTGGGGGGGAGTAAATCACTAGACAATTATGGGCTTCTAAGTGAAGAGGTTAGTTAAGGAGAGGAGGGACTGGCAAGGGTATACAACAGAACTTAAACACCAACAGACCACTGAATCCTACCGAGAGTGTTTGAGACAGTGGAGGAGAACAGAAACTTACAGATTATTGCGGTGTGAGCAGAAAAGACACAGATGTTTTTCAAGAGGATGACCTCTCACCTGATCTTGTAGCTAAGGAGGAGCAGGCCATGCCACTTCGTGGATTTTGAAGCGACATATTCATCGCCTATGCTTAAACGTATCTGTGATACTGCTTTCAACTACCCTAACTGGTTGGTTATTCCAACTGTTAACAAGTACTTCGCCTCATTCGAGGTATAACGCTTGTCCACGTGCTCCAACCATCATTTCAGCTGAGCTGAGGACAGGAGAGTCTTATGATAGCTCTGGGTAGCGATCATATTGCCTTGTGGTGGGAATAGTTCACGATGAATTATAGGGTAAGTGACGTGCTGTTTTACTACGTACTGCCCTCCATTTAACACCCTCACTGTAGTTACGTGGCAGTGTGTGAAAGGGAGGGGGGGTTCTAATGTATATACATCCTCACGCTTCCCGTGATGCGATTATAACGTAATCCCCCTACGTTTATCGTAATGACGGGAGGGACGCAATGTACGGACGGGGAGAGAGAGAGAGAGAGCGAGAGAGAGAGAGAGAGAGAGAGAGAGAGAGAGAGAGAGAGAGAGAGAGAGAGAGAGAGAGAGAGAGAGAGAGAGAGAGAGAGAGAGACTGTAGACTGCGAGCACATTATGCTCTGGTGACACAAGAAGTGTTCCTGACAATTGTGGTAATAATGAGGAGGGAGCGTCACACTGCGTGGCTGGCTGAGATGTGAGGGGAGGTTCTCTCTCTCTCCCTCTCTTTTTTTTTTCCAAGCTCATGAGGATCCGGTCATTACACTACTAGAGACCAGCAAGTTTCACCCGTTATGTAAACGCAATATGACTTTCCCTCCTCTTCCTCACCGCCTCACTCATTCTCTCGTCCATAAGTCTCTCAGTAATCTCCAGGATTACTCTTTTGTTTTCGCAACTCTCTGCCAAAGAGAAATATAGTGATAATAATGGGTAGAAGCCTCTCATTAGAGAAATGATGGGAGCATCAATCGCATCTCGCCATCAAAAGAATTTTCGTGGGTGTTCAACAACTTCAGTGACGTTTCATAACGGCGAGCGACCTGGTTATAGGATTCATTTGTGATCCACAGATGTTTACACTCCGATGTAAGGAGATACGTCTTGTCTACGAATAGATTCTCAACGGAGACAACATATCGGATGATATATCTTATCTGTGAATGCATTGTTAACCGCACCGTTCACACAGGGTTAACTGGTTATTTGGGTTTTTGAGCAATCGAATACCATGGCCATTAGGGCCGACTTCATCAAGCCACAACCATCACACGAAAAAAAAAAAACTTGAAACTCCTTCAGGTGTTCAAGTTAATTCTCAGGCCATAGACGTTCTCCTTGCACATATGACATATATGTCTCACTGTCCATAGAATATGTTAATTACGTTTATAACCTTCATTATCCTTCCGGGTTTGGGAAAATCACACCTGGGGAGAAGGTAATTATCACACACTAAGTGTTATGTCTAAAGGTAACTCCCTCCCTCTCTCCCTCCTCACACCTCAACCAAACCCTCTGGTCCCGTCCACAACTCACTCCTCTCTCTTAGCTCTGTTGCCATGTCACTCTCAACAGCTTGTGATTTAGCAGAACTATAATCAAGGTACCAACTTTTTGCAACGGGCTGTTATTCTGTCCCAAACTTATCTACTTTGATTAGAAATGACGTTGGAATGAATGAATCATACGAGATTAGCCAAGAAGACCAAAGGCAATTTGTCCAACGAGTTCAGCGGATCGTGGTGTCCTGGGGACAGTCAAGGAGCTGTTTCTGCCAGCAAACAAACTGCAACGGCAGGCAGTTCCTCAGAGAATGCCACCTCGGCAATGCTCAGCTCAGGCGCACCTCATCCTCCTAAGGGAGGAAGAGAGACAGAGCCCTCTTGATATTTGATACTCCTCTCATCACCCAACCTGATCGACACCCAAGCTCCATGTATTAATGTAATCTCTTGCCCCGCACGCTGTCTACACACATATTTATGAGATTGTCTGTGAGAGACCAGACGGCTAACCAATACAGAAGCAGTGTCCGCTGGATACATTAGTTCGCGTGGACGGCTCATTGACGTGTTGAGATCGATGAACGAGGTGAGAGAAACGTACCGTGTCAGAGCTGCTGGGTGCCCAGAGGCCATGGAAGTCAGTTGCCTCAGACAGGTTGGAGAAGTCTGGAACCATCATTTGGTATGGGACTGTACGCACACGCGTCTCAATCCATGATTTAGCCAGTCTTTAAGTATTCATCTGCATGCGTATCCATATATATATATATATATATATATATATATATATATATATATATATATATATATATATATATATATATATATATATATATATATATATCGAGTCTCTCCCTCTCCCTTCACATTTCATCTCTTGATTTCCCGTCACCTCTGCTCTTTTACCTTTAAAATTACCACGTCGAGTGTTCGGTGGCTTGACCCGAGGCTTACGGTGAAGTATTGCGATATTTTGATCCACCAAACACAGACGGTCGTCCTGCCAGTCACATCCACGTTACTGAGCAGTGATGTATGTGCCCCTCGGTGGAGTTATCCTGTGTATGAGGCGTCTGAAGGGTAGTGAGAGTAGCAGGTTATCTATCTATCTATCTATCTATCTATTTATCTATCTACCTAGCCATCTATCTATCTATCAATGTATGTATGTATGTATGTATGTATGTATGTATGTATAGATAGATAGATAGATAGATAGATTATCAAGTGTGACAAGTGTTTTGTTAACTGCTTGTCAGAGCTACGACGATTCTCCTTATTTTCATGCAGAAAGAGGAGTTGCACACCGACTCGAGCCTCCCCCAGACACTGGTGTTCATTACGCTCTCTCGTTGTTGTGAGGTGGGATGTACGCAGAGCCTGGATCCTCGCCAGGGTTAACATGTGTGGACCAGAACGGCCACGCAAAAAAGGATGCAAACAAACACAGGAGCGGTTGTAGGATACAACAGAAATCACGGACGACTTTGAATGGAAAGTGATATCCTTTTGGCATATCATAATGGACATTCGAGTGCACAAAGTCTTTTCATTTCTATGGAGAGACACATCTTATAGACATTCCTCTTATGTAATCGTGTCTCTTTCCCATTACGTAACACCATGATAAAGTACCCTCACCCTTTGAATGCCCTGGTTTTGAGGTGAAGACAGATGGAGCCTCATACATGTCAGGTTAATGATGTGAGGACATTAAAGTAAAGCCTCAGGATTCAGGACTAGTCCGAGTCGAAGTAGATGATCCGAAGCTTCGAGCTCGTGGTTAGGCTCTCGTCCTGAGGGGCGCCTGACCACAGATGCGACAGACAGGTAAGGGGTTCTCAACTACTGGTATTAGTGGCCATTGGTAATGTACGGGCACTCGGTCAAAACATGAAACACTGGCGGTTTATGCACTTTTAAGAGCACGATAAAAATAACGTCTTAATGACAGCTGAGGCGACATGAAGAAAATGAAAATTGCCAGGGAATAGTTTACATATTACGCAATTCTTGTGCCCTGAAACACACACGCACACACACACATACACATACACACACACACCCACACACACACACACGCAAATTCTCTCTCTCTCTCTCTCTGAAAGATTTTACCACTGCTTGCCTTCTCGCTCAGATCCCTTAATGCAAATACTCTCTCTTTTACTTTCTTCTGAATTCTCATAAATGCATATTCTTGCCTATTCAAGAGTTGTGGCCACATTCTAAAACCGATTTCTAAATATGACCTGAAGTACAGATTGGGTATCTTGTCGAATATTCACCTTATCCATATATTCAAATGGTATTCTATTATGTGGCTTCAGAGTGTTTGCCTCTTTAATGACTATTTGAATGTGGAGTTCTGATGGCAGATGTAGCGCAGTGTGGACTCTCAATTCTCTCTCGCTCCCACGCTGATTCCTGTAGCTTACTTCCTGCAAGATAGTAATCGTAATGACGCTTTCCTTAACTCCAATCCATCTTCTTTACCTTGCGTCGGACCAGCACTGAACTTTCACATCCGCTAACCAAACCAACATGGGAACTTGTTTAGGTCTCCCTCATAAGTTGGTTTGCAAAGATACAATTTAAATCTTCGTCATTCGTTTCTTGTCCACATGACCTTGGCATCATTCACAAACAGGTTCAGCCATAAATCCACTCCATCTGGCAGGAACCTATTTACACGAGTCTCGAGACTAAAGCGAGACCCCGAGGAACTCCGCTGGTGACCAAACACCACAATCCCAGTCCGTTTCGAGACCGGTGCTCCGAGATACGTTCTTTGTTCCCTATCGATTGGTTGTGTGTGTGTGTGTGTGTGTGTGTGTGTGTGTGTGTGTGTGTGTGTGTGTGTGAATGACGCGCGAATCAGGATGGAAAGTGAACATTTACGCTGGCTTGAAACTGATCATTTGGGGTGAATGAAAACTGATTAGTCAGTCTTGGTGGATGCTGAACAGTGAGATCGCTTGTATATATTTGTAGTAAGTATCCCTAAACTGGAACAATAAGGATTCGAACACAGTATCATTTGTGTGGCATCCGGGTATGTTACGACTAAGCTATACTGCCTATGATAGAGAAATGACTATTCGATTACTCGTAATGAAATACCCTTCGTCTCATGTTCATGAGCAACGGGGATCTCTACTATGGGCAGTAGCCTATTGATGAATGTATCATGGTACCACACAAGTGGTACAGGGTTCGAATCCTTGCTGCCAGAGGGCATTATGCGATTTTATATATATATGTATATCAACTGACTGTTATATTTCTCTCTTGTGTCTCCCCTGATGATGTGATTATTACACGAAAATGCACTTGGGAACTTTTCGTGTTTCATTTTCCCCGTGGACTTATAGGAATATCTTGATCACGCGCAAAACTGTGATCCTTTCCAATATATATATATATATATATATATATATATATATATATATATATATATATATATATATATATATATATATATATATATATACATATATATATATATATATATATATATATATATATATATATATATATATATATATATATATATATATATATATATATATATCACTGTTACTCTTCCTTTTAAAGCAAAGGAATATCCCAAATTTCTTCTTCCAGTCTTCAAGCTGGATGGTTGACTGGTTGACTGGTTGACTGGTTGGCCATTTCAACTTCATCCCCAGCGGCTTCGCCAGGTGTCATCAAAGGCGACAACGCCAGTTCTCTGTGACCACCAGCCGCCAGAGAACTTAAACGCCATCTTCAGGCCCTCAAGCTAATCCTAAGACCACCATACACACCTTCACGCCCTTCCTCCTCCTCCTCCTCCTGCTGCTGCTCCTCCTCCTCCTGCTGCTGCTGCTGCTCCTCCTCCTCCTCCTGCTGCTGCTGCTCCTCCTCCTCCTTCACCTACTCCCACTAGAAGCCTCACTGTGAGAGTTATCGCTCTTATTTATGGTAAAATCAACATAAAGTGTCCGGCTGCTAATTTACTTGCATGAAACAACACCTTTAAGGGACAGGCACATGTAAAGCGATCCTCTCAAGGGATGAACGAGTGGAAAAAAAATAATAGAAGCATTACGGAATTATACCCCTAATTAAAAACGTTTTAGGACATTGTTGGGGTGTGAAACTGGGCAGGTCTGGGAGGCGATGGTCGCTTCTCCGGACATGAGAAACGTTTTAGCTCCAGTGTACTCGACATCTGTTGAAGCGAAGCCTCCCGCATCGCATACTTCACACTTTCTTAACCCTATTTTGGAGGGGGATGGGTGGGTGGGTGGGGGAACTAACGCAAAGTCACATAGGTATATATTTCTGAAATTGATTTTTATTCTTTTTTTTCACTCAACAGTCACGGAAACCTAAAACAGGATCATTTGGAGAATCGTGTCAAAAAGGCGGTAAAGATTAACAGTGTGTATCCCACAGTTGTCTCACTTTTATTATTGTTTTGAATGGTTGAGCTGTGCTCAGGATTCTAATTTCAGATTCATTGCAGTTACCTGTACCTCATAAACGCCCACTAGAATCATTACTTTACGATCCTTGGCTGTATATATATATATATATATATATATATATATATATATATATATATATATATATATATATATATATATATACATACATATTTATATATATATATATATATATATATATATATATATATATATATATATATATATATATATATATATATATATATATATATATATATATATATATATATATATATATATATATAAATATATATATATATATATATATGTATATATATATATATATATACATATATAAACATATATATATCACTTGATCGTCGTATCCCGCGTAATAGATACATTCATTCCTTTATATTACGAGGATTTGAAACTAATCACATAATCTACAATATTGTAAGCATGGGATCAGAATCATCGCTGCAGTAACGCTGAACTGTATTCTCACTGTGTTTATGGGTCTTTATACAACTGAAGCTTTCATTCTCCTTGTGTTAAGGTCGGCATTCCTCTCTGATGTCCTTCATCTGTATGAGAAACATACGCTGGACATTAAGCACTGTAAATCATATTATCATCGTTTAGCAAATTATATACAATTGGTTCGGCTGAGCGAGAGATTAAAACCCTTTTTGTTTTCCTGATATTCTTGGCCGATAGTGTTTAAGTTATCGTTTTGAATACTAATTCCCTCTGCAGCGATATATTTCATCTGCATGAATAGTGACAAGGCGCCTCTCTTGTAACGCGAAGTAGATAAGTTGGTAGACGATCTGTTTCATAACCATTGTTTACTGATGACAAGTATTCCAATCATGTTCGGAGAGAGGATGTTGGTTCCAATCCCCATTGAGGAACTGATCATTCATTACTCCCATTTCGCGTCGCTGCTCAGTCTCAAATTACCTCTTCCGTAAGCATGGCGTAAAATATTTCGCTGATTCCAAGTGCACCTGAATAATCTTTTTTTTTTCTTCATCATCTCCTCCCCATACTTATAAACAGATTGTACAGTGTGTACCAGTACTTTTCTTAGGTCTGATGATACAGTCATTTCAGATGATGAATGGCCGTGGTTGGGATGGATTGATATCGGTTGATGACCCGTTATGGACAGGGATGGTTGACTAGGATAATTGCTAGGCCGGCTAGGGCCTTCGTCTACCTAGAAGCGGAGGCCCAAGCGCCAGGGAAGGAAGGCCACACCATCCCTAAGGAGATGGACGAAAAAATAAGAGTCATCTCAAACCACGAGGAGGAAATATAACATTTCAGCTCACACAGACGTCTGTTCGGGGATGGATTTGGGGGGAAACACCGTAGACAGACACCTCACCATTGTGTACAACCTCATCCATACACATCCACAACAGGGAGATGGGTTAAAGCCCTCTACCCACTCTGAGGCCCACGCAGGTCTTGAACAAACTCGTCATCGCTCCCTTGGGTGGATTATAGTAATACTTCATTCTACAGCAACTGGGACTATTACAGTGAAGAATGTAATCACATGTGTAAGACTTGCGAGATCCTTATCAGGCGGGCAAGGCTGCGCCCAGCACAACACTTCTTTCACGGCCGGTCTCCAGGCAAACAATAAAAAGAGGGAGGAGCCAAGTTCTTATCTCCACGCAGGGTGATAACTTCTTCTTTATGTTTTGAATAGTTCCCCCTTTTCCCATTGCAGGTGCCAGTGACACTACAGTCATAAGGGGGTTGGTTACCTGACCCACAACGTCTTCATTCGCGGATGCCGAGGTGCTCAAGCGAACGACTTGGGAGGAAAGAAAAGACGCAGCGAATGGTGTGAGGTGAAGGTCAAATAATAACTCCCACTGGAAGAAAATATACAGCAAACGCACTGATGTATTGTCCAGGTGTCAGGCGAAGGTCAAACAGTAATTTAAGTAGAAAGAAAAGATATAGCAAATGTACTGATGTATTGTTCAGGCGTGAGCTGAAAGTCAAACACTAACTCCAATATAATGAAAAGATATAATAAATACCCTAATACTCTTCAGATGTGAGCTGAAGATTAGATATTAACTCCAGTATACATAAAAGATATAGCAAATACACTAATACTCTTCAGTTGTGAGTTGAAGATCAAATATCACCTCCAGTACATAGAAAAGATATAGCAAATTCTCTAATGATTACCCAGGTGTGAGTTGAGTATCGAATAATAACTCCCACTGGTGGTAATTCCTCTCTCAACCTCATTCACGTATATCCTTATGTTAGCACGGCACATTATCCAACACAGGCAGATATGTTAGCACGGCACATTATCCAACACAGGCAGATATGTTAACACGGCACATTATCCAACGATTTACATAGCTTTAAAAACTGCTTTGCTGTCAGCATTAGTTCATACGAACAAAGGAAATTAGATACGTATAGAAACAAAAATAGACCATATCATATATATATATATATATATATATCATACAAACCTCCAACAGCCAGGATCGAACCCGGGTCCCCTGTGCAACAGGCGGGAGCGCTATCAACAAGGCATTGTTTAATCACGTTAAAAACTACGATCATTGTATTGACTGGAGTAATGCCATCTCAGTTATCAACTCTAACTCCAGTGCCACGAGATATATCACTGAATCTTCTATTATTGAATACACAAAAAATTAGAACCTTAATTCTAGTGAAAGTCTATACAAATTGGATAACTTTGTTGTTGATGAAATTTGTAAACGGTTCCCCTTCTTGTCCACATAATAAGTTTATGATACGCTCGTTGTCTGTCTTGGACAATCACGTGTTTATCAAATGGCGTCCTAGCTACGTCTCTTCGTTGTCTATCAACTGAATTATATTTCTTTCTTGTGTCTCCCCTGATGATGTGATTATTACACGAAAGTGCACTTGGGAACTTATCGTGTTTCATTTTCCCCGTGGACTCATAGGAATATACTTGATCACGCGCAAAACTGTGATCCTTTCCAATATATATATATATATATATATATATATATATATATATATATATATATATATATATATATATATATATATATATATATATATATATATATATATATATATATATATCGACTGTATGATTGCCTCAAGATCCTTTCCTTAAAAGAGTTCTGAAGTTGCTCCAGAACCCATTTTCCAGGAAGCCCTGCAACCCCAAAGCTGCGCTACTTCCCGTAGCAGGGGAATGATAAGCTCTTGGCGGGAGAAGCGCTCCGATACAAGAATACTTCCGTAACAGTAGCTGACGCCGTGATTTACATAAGATTACCTTTTTATACGACCCGATGTTTAAGTCCCATCAATTTGATAAATTCCCCCCAAAACCAACTATTTCCCAGTCGATAATAAAACGAGCGTTTACTGCTAATGATGCAATTGGTGGGCCATAGCAACATAATGAGAAGGTTTTAGAATGTTTTATGTTCATCATTGGTGGGTAAGTTGATGCTGCTGGTCTTACCGGTATAGGCTTTCATGGATACCTTCATATGCATATATGAATATATATGAGCTTCCTAAAGTATAGGTAATGTGTGAAGTTAACCTATATTATGCCCACTTTGGCAACGTTGGAGGGGATATCATAGATTATGGTCATAAAAAATGACAAACGCTTCTCAGGCTGAAGAGGTTTTTGAATCGTCGTACTTAAGCCTCTTTACATGATATAGATTTTCAGGATGTATATGTTAATCAATATATACATATATATATATATATATATATATATATATATATATATATATATATATATATATATATATATATATATATATATATATATATATATATATATATATATATATATATATATATATATATATATATATATATATATATATATATATATATATATATATATATATATGGAATTTACTAAAAAAGGGGTGACTATATTGTTGACTGGTTGGTAAGTTTATTTAATGTATGTATGACTAATTGTGAGGTGCCTGAGGATTGGCGAAATGCTTGCATAGTGCCATTGTACAAAAGCAAAGGGGATAAACGTGAGTGCTCAGATTACAGAGGTATAAGTTTGTTGAGTATTTCTGGTAAATTATATGGGAAGGTATTGAATCAATTGAGAGGGTGAAGGCATGTACAGAGCATCAGACTGGGGAAGAGCAGTGTGGTTTCAGAAGTGGTAGAAGATGTGTGGATCAGGTGTTTGCTTTGAAGAATGTAAGTGAGAAATACTTAGAAAAGCAAATGGATTTGTAAGTAGCATTTATGGATCTAGAGAAGGAATATGATAGAGTTGATAGAGATGCTCTGTGGAAGGTATTAAGAATATATGGTGTGGGAGGCAAGTTGTTAGAAGCAGCGAAAAGTTTTTATCGAGGATGTAAGGCATGTGTACTTGTAGGAAGAGAGGAAAGTGATTGGTTTTCGGTGAATGTAGGTTTGCGGCAGGGGTGTGTGATGTCTCCATGGCTGTTTAATTTGTTAATGGATGGGGTTGTTAGGGAGGTGAATACAAAAGTTTTGGAAAGAGGGGCAAGTGTGCAGTCTGTTGAGGATAAGAGAGCTTGGGAAGTGAGTCAGTTGTTGTTCGCTGATGATACAGCGCTGGTGGCTGATTCGTGTGAGAAACTGCAGAAGCTGGTGACTGAGTTCGGTAAAGTGTGTGAAAGAAGACAGCTGAGAGTAAATGTGAATAAGAGCAAGGTTATTAGGTACATTAGGGTTGAGGGTCAAGTCAATTGGGAGGTGAGTTTGAATGGAGAGAAACTGGAGGAAGTGAAGTGTTTTAGATATCTGGGAGTGGATTTGGCAGCGGATGGAGCCATGGAAGCGGAAGTGAATCATAGGGTCGGGAAGGGGGCGAAAGTTCTGGGAGCGTTGAAAAATGTGTGGAAGTCGAGAACATTATCTCGGAAAGCAAAAATGGGTGTGGTTGAAGGAATAGTGGTTCCAATAATGTTATATGGTTGCGAGGCCGGGACTATAGATAGAGTTGTGCGGAGGAGAGTGGATGTGCTGGAAATGAGATGTTTGGGGAAAATATGTTGTGTGAGGTGGTTTGATCGAGCAAATAATAATAGAGTAAGAGAGATGTGTGGTAATAAAAAGAGTGGGGTTGAGAGAGCGGAAGAGGGTGTTTTGAAATGGTTTGGTCACATGGAGAGAATGAGTGAGGAAAGATTGACCAAGAGGATATATATGTCAGAGGTGGAGGGAACGAGAAGTGGGAGACCAAATTGGAGGTGGAAAGATGGAGTGAAAAAGATTTTGAGTGATCGGGGCCTAAACATGCATGAGGGTGAAAGGCGTGCAAGGAATAGGGTGAACTGGAACGATATGGTGTACCGGGGTCAACGTGCTGTCAATGGATTGAACCAGGGCATGTGAAGTGTCTGGGGTAAACCAAGGAAAGTTCTGTGAGGCCTGGATGTGGAAAGGGAGCTGTGGTTTCGGTGTATTATTATATGACAGCTAGAGACAGAGTGTGAACGAATGGGGCCTTTGTTGTCTTTTCCTAGCGCTACCTCGCGCACATTTGGGGGGAGGGGGTTGTTATTCCATGTGAGGCGGGGTGGCAATGGGAATGAATAAAGGCAGACAGTATGAACTATGTACATGTATACATATGTATATATCTGTATATATATATATATATATATATATATATATATATATATATATATATATATATATATATATATATATATATATATATATATATCCTAGCCTGAGCTAAGTACCCATTTCATCGACCAATCCCCGCGGGTGGATGAGCAGCTGGGTTGACTGTGGACCGACTGACGCAAATAGAATTCGAACCCATGCTCTTTGACAATCTGTCTATTCAAACTTTCTAACCATCCTTCTATCTATCTTAATATCTAATGTGCTTCTCTCTCTCTCTCTCTCTCTCTCTCTCTCTCTCTCTCTCTCTCTCTCTCTCTCTCTCTCTCTCTCTCTCTCTCTCTCTCTCTCTCTCTCTGTCCCCGACTGCACTGTGAGGCAGCATTTCAGTGACCGACAAGTTTGATTCCTTTGGCCCCTGAACTGCTGTCTTTTCTCTCTGCCTCACGCCACATTTGGGCTGCTGGTGTTTAGTCTACGAGCATTGAACCTTTCCATCACACACACACACACACACACACACACACACACACACACACACACCAAATGACAACCTCTCCATCACACACACACACACACACACACACACACACACACACACACACACACACACACACACACACACACACCATCTGACAACCTCTCCATCTCACACAAACACACACACACACCTGACAACACAACACAGATCCTTCTTTGTAACACTACATCTCTCTGAGGAGGAGCAACATATATTACTAGCAACATATATTACTAGCCTAGCTATTTGTTCTCATGGGGCCGCCCCCCCACACCAGGTCAACCCATCACAATCTTTCACTATTTCCTTACTTTCCTAAAAGTTTTCAAACTGTTTTATTTGTACGTTAGTATTCACAGATTCATGTACAGTTTGTTTCGTTCATTTGCCACTCGTATATCATAAAAGTAACATAACTTTCTCTAAAGATAAGAAGCACCTACTTATTTGCATATCATGGTCTCTGGTTATTCTGTTTTCGTTTCTGTCTACGAAATTTTCCTTGATAACGTTATCAAACTCTTTTAAACCTTAAAGGTTGTGGTTGTAATCACCTCATCCTCTATTCTCTTGCAATGTCGAAAACTCTACTTGAAATTTAGTTAATCTGATACCTTTTATTTTTGTGATTGCGTGTGTTTTTGGGTTTTTCTTTATTGTAGATATCCATGTCCATAATAAGGTAAGTCTATATTTTCGTTACTCATGATGATGTTACTCATCATGATGTCGAAATTATATATCTAGTTATCGCTGCTCCAATCATATGATAGTCGTGTATCAGGCTAAGATCTGCTGTTTATTATACCACAAAGGAAAACAGGAGCAAGAAAATGGAGTGACTCACTTGCTTTCGAGAGTGAATGTCGAGAGAATAGTGTGTTTTAAACTGTAACGGTGTATACTCAGCTTTGTGCAGAGGATTCCTCATGTCTCAAAACTGTTCTGGGTACGTAGTGAACTGACCTCACAAACGTGAGGATGGGAGAGTGTGGTACAGAACGAAAATGAAGCGTAGAGAGATGTGCCACCTTATCTTCAAACGTAAGGGATAAGTTTACTGTTTTATGGCATGTATCACAACCGTCTTTCCCTGTGAATAGGTTATTATATCAGTGATATCATACATAACAGAAGTTACAATACGTGTGTCGCTAGGATCATAACAGGCCATTAATGGGGACGTGCCTCCGATATCTCGTTTAACTCTGGAGGAAGCAGACCCCGGAATGAGCAGTTATCATTCCCGCCTTCACCGTATGTCTTCTCCTCACCAACAGCTTCACATTCACGGCCGTGGTCCCTGCTCCCTGTTTCAGCCGTGTATGGGAGGCGTATGGACACAGGACGGTGGCAGACTTTGGCCTCCGGCTGCCCACGACCTTCCGATATGATCCAATCAGATATAATGGTATGTTATTTCATTACAAAATGGATAGTGAGGGAATTAAGCACTAAGCATTTTGCATCTAGTTGGTATAATAATATCTCTTTTTTTTCTCTCTTCCCTGGAGTAATTTAAGCTTTCCTGCGTTCATAAAGCATCCCTGGTTAACCAAGGCTGCGTAGACCCCCAGGAGGTTATATTGGCTTTACCTGGCTCGCTTTCCTGAAGGCGTAGTTGCTAGACCCGTTTTTATGTCCTTTTCTCCCTAACTAACGCGTTGCAGGGCACTCGTTGTTATTCATTCTGGTAACGTCAACTGCGGGTGACGAGAACGCTAAGTCGTAAAGTGAGTCGATACCCAATGGATTGAAACCAATATCCAATTCCGATTGGTTTCTGGAAGAGATGAGAAGCCCGCTGTGGTTTTTGTCACTAGCACAAGGAACCAGAGCAACAGGTATTCAAACCAGTTCACTCAAAACACAACAACAACAATTTAGGTAGACAATATATAAATCTTTGCCCTTCGAACACGTCTAGAGGGGAAGAGGAGAGAGTAAAAAAAAAAAGAAAGAAGCATATAATGTCGTAAATCTAGTGCAATAGCCGACTACCATCGACCTTCTCTGACAGTTATACTTAATTGACGAGCCATGAACGCAAAATAACACACTCTACATGTATGCATTTCCATATATGATTAGGTGCTGATGGAAAGATTATATCGGTCCTGATCGTATATTTCAATACGGGATTGACATGTGATAGCCAAAGAATATAGACTCGCGAACGATAATCAAATATCTATGTACCTACCTGAATACTCATTAGGGTTCGAGTGGGTCTGAAATCACAGAGGCCCTGAAATACAAAATACAAAATAGTCTGTGAGAAATTCATTGCGGGTTGTGGGTGTCTCTGGATCTGATGGCAATGGCCTGTAAGCATCGGTCACTAAGATGGTTTGTCTGAGAAGAGCATCATATGATGCGAGAGATGACGTATTTCACAAAGGAACTTTACGATCGTGTCTTCCCGATTTCCATATTATACCCAGGTTTACTTGAGCACTCGATGACCTTTTTTTTTTCCTCCTTCTTCTTCCTCCTCCTCCCTCAGGACCTGTGGGACAGTAGTTACTACCTAGAGGTCATGAGATTATGGTTTTTCAAGACTGGAAACCCAGTGTGAGGTATATAGCCCGCCTCCCCCCACCATGAAATTGAATTCCAGGCGCGTAGTATTTCCTACTGAGCCCTTCGTCCATTAGAATAAGAGGATTGCAGCCGCTCCACCACCTCCTCTCTCTCTCTCTCACACACACACACACTTTTCCATCTCTCTTCCACTATTTTCATCTACTGTCCTCTTTTTCCAACAGCCAGGATCGAACGCGGGGCCCTGCGTTGCAGGTAGGAGTGCTGACTCCTGCTAGGCTATGGTCACACCTAATAGTCATTTCCCTTTTGGAAGCGATCCCAGCCTAGCAGTAGCACTCCCTCCTGCCACGCAGGGGTCCCGGGTTCGATCCTGACTGTTGGAGGATTGTAAGTTATATGGAAGTGCGTGTTCATATGCACTATATATATATATATATATATATATATATATATATATATATATATATATATATATATATATATATATATATATATATATGTATATATATATATATATATATATATATATATATATATATACCATATACATCAAGGTACCATTATCACTACGTGAGCAGGTTCCACTCTTGATCTTTTGACTTATCTACTCGGACCTTTGTGAATATCTATCCAAGCAGATATCAAAGATAGAAAAGATATGTAAGAACAGGTAGATATAGAGAAACCTATTTATAGATATCCGTAAAAAGTAGGAATTATACATGAAATGACCAATAAAGATTCCTTTATAAACATATTACAGTAATTCAAATGATCTAGACCCAGATAGAAAAAAAAGAAGAATTGATTCAAGCTTTGACGCTATTCTCCTTGAAAAGAAAAACCAAACTGAGATGACAGGCAAGAACTGAGACAGTATGCAAATTTACTGTCCTCCAGCTGCAGAGGACTGACTACATGTAAGGAACAAATATAATATCATTACTTGTGTCAAAGACATCTTATTCTCGTAATTACGGTAAGACAAAGAGCAGAGTCATACATATCGTGACATACTGTGTGCATAACATATATGTGACTATATATAGATAGATGCAAAATGCCTTCACGTTCGTCCATATTACTCTGCCAGATGAGAGAGAGGAAATCACACGTGATCTATCGTTCTCTGGAGAATGATAATAAAGTTACCATATAGAGTCGTTAAAGCGTCACGGCAGGTTCTCACACGGCGCCATAAACTTGTCTCTCTTGAAAGGGTGGTCGCGTGGCCAGCGATGGTGGTCGACGGTGAGGTCCCCGTCAGCCGACCCCTTGGGGTAGGGAGGGACAGAGAAGCGGTTGAGCAGGTAATGGAAGGTGGCAACAACGTAATGCGCCGTGACATCGACACCCGGAGATAAAAGGGGGGCACTACTGTTGGCACGTCTCAGCCGTTGAGGGGACCCATTAATGGACATAGAGAGAAAGTCGACTCCCACAGGGGAAGGAGGATAGAGATGCTACCAGATACTGCTGGTAGGGTGAAGGCCGCCAGGGAACCCCAGGGCAAAAAGGGTAGACGCGAGCGGAGGACATCTGCTTCGGTGATCACGTCTGCTTGGGAGCTAGGTTTGTAGAGTGATGGTGTGGTGAGCAGCGACCAGCCAGCTGCCAGCCTATGGTCTAGAGAGGTTTAGGAGCGAGGAGAGTCAAGGGTTATGGCGCTTTGAATACACGATACGTAGCACCAGCTGGACATCGTGATACCGTGTGGCAGATGGAGTCTATTTCTAAAGAGGATATTGCTGTTGTTTGAGCTTAAACCTCCCCGACAATTCAGGAGGTGCGGGCCCTATGCTTTACGACGGCCCACCGCCAGTGGCGAGGGACCTAAGCGCTGTGGGCCTAGGGAGTTGGGGCTTGTTATCCCACCAGGCCCTCCATAAGAGCCAGACTCCTCCTGTCTAAGGGGGAGGACGAGAAATGTAACGAGACCCAGACTCCTCCTGTCTAAGGGGGAGGACGAGAAATGTAACGAGACCCAGACTCCTCCTGTCTAAGGGGGAGGACGAGAAATGTAACGAGTGATAGTATGATCGTATAAGGAACGAGAGAAAAAGATGTAACGCAGAATAGATGATTATTAGTATATGACTATCTTTATAACCATGTTTTCTGCCATTTTCGTATGGGTTTCTCGGATTCGTTTACAGATAATGCGTGACATACGCTGAAAAAAAATACATGTGTATATGTATATTTCAACGTATACATACATATACATACACAGACATGTACATACATATACACATGTACATATCCATACTTGCTGCCTTCATCCATATATATTGAAGTGTATCTTCCCAATTTAACATGGTAGAGCCAAGAACAGACAAAGAATGGTTTCAGTCGTGCACATTTGTTCTTTCGTTATGTAGATATTCACAAGGGATATTTATCTGTATAAAATACACCAATATCAAAGTCATAATATCTGAGCGTTGCTGCGAATTCGTTATAAATAAAACCGTTAAAACTAAAACTCTCAAAACTAAAATCCTTACAGCTAAACCCAGTCTAGCCAAACTCCTCAAAACAAAACTGGTTAGAGCTAAAACTCTCCTAACTAAATCCTTGATCACTTATCTCATTATAACTAACCCTGTTACATCTAAAACACCCGGAAAATCCACAATTCATCGTTTCAGTCGTAACTTTAAGAAGCATAACAAATTCTACGTCTTTATTTATTTATTTTTTTGGGGGGAGGGGGAGTGTGCAGATTCTGAGCACATCTAACTGTGAGAAATAAGCTTGATTGATGGTCTCCGACCCGCATGCCCACCTATTATGAAACCGACAGGCATAGCGGTACAAGCCTTTCACTGATGTCTTATGGTCTGAAATTAGTGTGGTGGTCAGAGCTACTCTTTCCTTCTCCTCGTGTCGTTTCGGAAACATGAGCTTGAATCTTTCCTTCTTTTTTTAAGATTTTCTTTTTTTCGTGTGTGTCGTGAGATCTAGAGATGGATGAAGAGGATCTACGATCACGTTTGCGATCGTTAGATCAGGGCTCCTGCCCGTAGCTACAGTGTCATGCTTCTCTGGATGTTTATAGGTCATTCTTAATTCTCTTCTAATCAGACGTTCGAAGTGAGGTCCTCGGCTCTTGTCCTCTTGGTGAGTGGGTTCTTCAAAGACGTCACCGCCAGGCCACACATCCACCAAACGAACAATCTTTAACACCTTCTATAGGTGTTCGGCTCTTAATAGGTTCTTCAGGTGTTCAGTTCTGAACACCTTCTTCAGGTGCTCAGTCCCTAACACCTTCTTCAGATGTTTAATCTCCAATACCTTCTTCAGGTGCTTCGTCCTTAACACCTTCTTCAGGTGTTCAATCCTTAACACCTACTTCAGGTGATCACTATCTACTTCTTCAGGTGTTCAGTCCTTAACACCTTCTTCAGGTATTCAATCGTTAACACCTTCTTCAGGTATTGAGGATGATTGTAAAAAACCACATTCACTCACACTATTCATGTGATGCAATGTTGATTTTGATGAGCTAGTATGATCCAGCGTCATCGACCACAAAGATACATCTGAATGTTAAAAATTCGGATGGATCACCCATTCACATACGACCATTACTTAATACATACCTACCCCTCAAAAATATAAAAAAAAGAACATAAGCCCGTCACTTGAGTAAGGTTCAAACACCTTTAAAAGCGGCAGTAAGAATCTATTACAGAATCCATTACGACAGTGTAATAGAAATGTTATGGAGGCATCTGAAATATGCTGAGCTGTCCTGAAAATTGCCTCATCTATAGTGTTCTCAAGTTTACGATCACTCGCTCGTCTTCCTTACTCTAACCCGTGCAATATGGCGTTACCAAGACACCATGTTCTTGACGGTACACTTCACTCTGCAGGAGCCACAAAACCATGATCTCCCACACGTATGCTACATTAGGCTACCTGTGTCGGACGAGGGAGGGAGGGAGGGCGCTCTCGCTCTCTCCCTCACCCTCCCTCAAAGCATGATGGTAAGCTATCCGATTCGTAAGGGACAGTTTACTGAACTCCTTTTATATTTTCTAATGGCTGGGAAGTAGTATGAGAAGCTACTGTGTAGTGCCTTGCATACAGATGGAAACTGGTTCTGTTACTTATATTTTGCTGCTATGTATTTGACAGTCATTTCTCTGCTGGTCCTAGGAATTAGATTTGCGTAGATAGATTTGAAAAATGTGGCATTTTTCTGCTTTGTTGAAACAGGAAGTACTTCTACCTCAGTAAAGACTTCTTTATTCATTAACATTTTATTGGATTACACATCTTTTAACATTTTGTGGAACCGAACTGATTCATTTTGTGATAATTATATTGATGTATGATGAAAGATAAGATGAAATCATGAAGATGATTGAAGAAAATATTAGCACTGATAATAATGATATCAACAATAGTAGTAATGAAAATGTTAAGAGATAACCATGAAAATGTGTTGATAATGATAATGATAATATGAATAGTAATGGTAGTAATAATGATACTACTACTACTACTACTACTACTACTACTACTACTACTACTACTAATTATAGTAGTAATACTCATACTAATAACACTAATCTTAAATCTTAAACCATACCCTCCTGAGGATCCTCCATTACACGCCAACTTAAAAAAAGAAAAGAAAAAGAAATGTCCTCCGATTTAATGGTCAAGACAGGTTCATGATGGAACAACAGATTGCGCCTTAATTAACGCCATAGGCTCCCCAACTGGTTCTGTCTGTGGACGTGTCGCTAATTTAGTCAGCGGGACTCGTGATCGTCCGAGTAATTGATAATGTGTGGAGCTAACGGGTTGCAAGCCATTTTGAGTTTCCTCCTCGCTGGCGCTGCGCCGCGAGAGGCTGGTTGGCTCGCCTCTCGCTACATTGTACACACACTTCCCTGTATCTGGTAAGGAAGATATGGACGATATTTTTTTGAGCATCATTTGTGTATCACTACGAGGCATAGAAGCTAATTCCCGCCATCGTTGACGTATAATGTTTTCTTAGATTTGAAGTGCGAGCTTTGTCGTTCTTTAAGTAAGGTTACTACACGCTTGTGGATATAGATCTGAAAAGAAAATAAGGTAAGTATGGTAGGCTTTTCTATTCTGTTTTGATAAGTGATTTAGAATATATATATATATATATATATATATATATATATATATATATATATATATATATATATATATATATATATATATATATATATATATATATATATATATATATATATATATATATATTTACCTCATTATCATGCAAGTTATAGCTCTCTGCAGTCATCCATTAGCCTTATAGGAGCACCAGAACCTGACTAGATTATCTGGCTCATATATTATGTTCCTCTGGGTGAGACAAATGATAACTCTAAACACTTTACAAAATAAATCGTGCTACCAGGAAGCTATTTACTCGCTTTTTTCGAACAGATTTGGAGAAAAAAAAAGAGAGAAAAAACCGAATCAGACTTTCGGAGGTTGCCAGAAGCTCACTGATATTAATGTCTACGAAACGAAACTTTCTTCGTGGCATAAATGACACGTAGACGCGTCATTGCAAAACCAACTCTCCTGCGCTGCCCTTGTAAGCCCGCTTTACCGCGCCAACGCACACCTTGGGACTACAATTTAAGATAACCATTACATGCATTAACATGCAGACCGACGCCCGCCACAGGCAAAACAAATACGTTCTTCCATCGTGTTGTTTACACTTGGTGGTTTTAAAAAGGCTTTCTCGCCCTGGCCAATGAGGGAGGGAGGGAGGCGGTATTGCCATAGGCACTTCTCACAAGCAAACCTCACGCTCGCCTTCAGCCTCGCTCTCTCATAACCTGAATCTTTGTGCGTTTGTTCGTGGTATACGAACACACCCCCTCTACTAACTTCAGGAGATAGATCCTATAACCAGTTTCATGATAGGAAATTACAGTATATTTCAGTCCTTTCTGTATAGCAACTCTCTCAGGGCGAACTGTATCTCTGGTTTGGTTTTTGCTGAGGAGACGACCCATGTCCATTCAGGGTATCAGGGCTCCGTGCATGGGTCATGGGTGTGGGCGGCGTGGCTCCTCGCTGCCCCTGGGGCGACAAGGGTTCTGCTACCTGATCCTGCAGATGACGACGCGCTGCACCAGGGTGGTGTACCTGGGCTGCCTTGGGCTGCCACGACCCGCTGGCTTCAGACTCTTCATAACGAGGCCAGTATGTCACCTTACACACACACACACACACACACACACACACACACACACACACACACACACACACACACGTGTATATATATATATATATATATATATATATATATATATATATATATATATATATATATATATATATATATATATAATTTGCTATGATATATTTTAAGCAGGCCAAGGATTGAGCCTGAACCAATGAAGAAATAATCCATAGACCAGCTTATATCTACACTTATTAGGTAGCCCTTATCCTGGGGTTAACGGGGAAAGAAGTCCAATCCATGTATCTCCTCCATGTCACTGAAGGCAACTAAAAGGAGGTGTGAGCTTCGGTCTGGAGACCCTTCCTTCCTTCCTTCCTTCCCGTATCAATTCTTACCCAAAGCCACCATCTTCCCCTTGAGGGCGTAGTCACCTGTTCTTGATGCTGCCTCGCTGAGACCGGGAAAGAGCGAGTAGGTACGGGAGAATTTTATTGAAACAAGACTTTGCTTATGTTCCGGAACGAAGCACCTGTGTTCACACAGCTTCACAAGAGCGCTTGGTACATACGCCCGGCCTCTTCTCATGCAAGATTACGTCTCTCACGGTGGTTTAAGGATGGTTTATGTGCTCCTCAGGTGCTTGTACAACATCTGTCGTCAGGGTAGTAGTTTAAGCCAGATTTATGGCCCTTCTCAGGTATTTGTTGAGCATCAGTCGTCAGAGAGATGGTTTTAACCAGATTTACTGGCAGTGCAGACACTCGTCCAGCTTCTATCGTCAGAGAGGTGGATTCTAGAGGGGGTTAGGTACTGTGGGTTGCTCATTTGGGCTGATTGTCCACCATGTATCGTCCTATGTGATATGGATGTATCCAATATTCTGCCCGTCAGTCATGGGTCTGTGCAGCACCTGTGAGGATCCGAGTGGCGACTTGTAGAAGGTGCTGAAATATATAATTCATACCATTCTTTTGTACGTCCTTTAACAGCTTTAATAGATTTATTTCTATTTCGCGTTATTGGATGAAATAAAGTATTCGCATATTCACCTTCACGGGAATTTTTCATATTTTCATCAATGCTTGTAAATGTCTTGGACCAGAAAGGCAAAAATGTGCTGCAGAACTGACGTGAATAAATGCTTCATGCACCATATGTGCAGCGCTGTGTTGTGCTGAATACCTGCAGAAATGCCTTTTGCACCATATGTGTAATAATACGTTGAGCAACATGTGTGGACTATGTGTTTCATAGGTGTTTGAGTGTCAAATGGACTGTTGCATTCAATCTGACTAAACGCATGGTGATAGCAGGGCTCATCCCAGTTATGCTGACTTGTTTTACCAGTTTTGTGGACCTTCGTGGTGTAGTGGTTAGCACTGCTGACCGTGACGTATTCACGGGACGCCCGGGGTCGAATTGGCATAGGTTCGAATCCTGGTCGAGTCAGAATGGTCCATTGTCAACCCAGCTGTTCATCATCTCCCAGAGGTTGACCGATAAGCGGGTACCTAATATAGGCATATATATATATATATATATATATATATATATATATATATATATATATATATATATATATATATATATATGTGTATATATATAATGAGTCTCATTTTTCTTAATTGCATGGAACGGAATCAATATTACTTGTATTTACAATACTCCTCAGTAAACGTTCGAGTTAGAACAAGGTATAACCAAGTTAAACCTCTAAATACTTGGGTATATCGAGGTGATATGTTCAGATTCTGATTCACATAAACGAAGGTGATGCAGACATAAAGGCAGCTCCCCAGTTTTTACATTTTTATTGGCACGGATGTGGAGGAAAATCGCATTCTTCGTCCCGGATGTAGGGAACGTGTAGAATTCCTCAACTAACACGGACGCATGACGTGTTGGGGAAACAGGAAAGACAATTCCGTATAATTCCAAGAGGAATTTGACGCAAATCACTTATGGGCACTTAACAAAAAAAACCCCACGGAATGTGAAAATTCGTAGAATTACATCTTTACGGACAATCCTAAGGCAATTGAGAAAGAAATATGCGAATATGACTTCGATGTCGACTGAGTGTATTTAGTATAACAGGGAATATTTCTCAGCAGTCCCAAAACAATTACGTTCCTATCATTTCCTTCCACCACTGGAGCAGTCAACGAGAGGGGAGGGAGCACTGAGAAGTGTAGGGAGAACAGTTTAGGACAAATTTACACATACAGTGGATAAGAATCTATCGTCTGGACTGATTCATCCACACACACAGGGCTGGAAGTCATGTCCTAGGCCAAATTCACTCTCAGACTAAGGACACAGAGGGCAAAAGGCCGGATCCTAGCTAGATTCAGCCACACACAGAGGAGAAGGTCCAATTTCTGGCCATGAACTCCCACACACAGGCTAAGCCTCAACTGTATTTACTCAAATAAAAAGCAGGAAGGCAGGCCAAGCCAGATCCTTCTCCCAGTAGGCACAGAACAGAAGGCTATGGCTCAGTCAGGTTCGCTCTTATAGAGAACCTCTTAGCCAGGTTCGCCAACATACACACGGTATAGATCGGTTGGATGTTAGGGTCACCAGCCACAGAGAAGGTCAATTTCTGGCCATGTTTACACACACACACACACACACACACACACACACACACACACACACACACACACACACACACACACACACACACACACAGACACACACACACACACAACAGACAAGCCTCTGGTCAGGTTCACTCATACAAAACCGGATGTTCACTTCATACACCACTACTCACGGTCATTAAGTCATCCCTGTAGTGTGACTGCTGTCTTATTCAGTCCTTTATGAATTCAGGATAAATAATGATGCATCACATAAACCCTTTACGGTTAAAACCGTAATCTTGATTGAGTGAAGGCGTCCGAGTACCATGCTGACTGGTAGACTAAGGGTTAAAGGGTCCTTTTGGTAGCGCTTCAACGTCGTCCTGTAGGAAAATCTCAAACCTCGCCAGATTTCTGCCCAACCATGATAGATCTATTTGGCGAAAACAGTGGCGTAACGAGTTTCCATTCACTTCCTGTGTCTCTCAATATATGCCTCATCGCTTCGTAACAAGTACTCCTGCCCACCGAGTCTAAAGACCCATAAAGTCAAGAAGTATTTGTGGACAGGCAAATTTTGCTTATCTTTTTCGTTTGATGATGATAAAGATAATGATGATAAATTTGCCTATGTT
>NC_092246.1:10422064-10437064 GCF_036320965.1 Panulirus ornatus
GACCAACACCCTTGGAAACACCGATAAAGAGATCGAGATAAGCGATCCTCCCACATCAGGAAGGTAACAATTAGCTGTAATTATTCAATACACAATAGCTGACTCCTCTGTGTTGTATCGAAGTCGCCCTCTCTCTCCTTGGTGATGTACTCATCTTAATGATTCCCTCAACATGTAATCGAAATATTTGGACGATATCTCTCAGATTATCAGCTGATAAATATCCCAGTGAGTTTCGTCGGGGAAAATATATGTAATTATTTCTATATCTGATGCATTAGTTCCTTTTTTTCCCCTCAAGTTCATCAGAGTATCTTCAGCTAGTGTTGCATATCTCTTAATCGCTGCTTGGCAGTGGATGCAGTTGATTACAGACTTTATTTTCGCATCTGGTAGACATCCTTGCTTCCTAGAATCCTTATCCAGTACATGTAGCATACCAGGCAAATACCTTTTCATGAAGGATTTACATTTCATGGCCAATATACTGAAGTTCACACAGATTAAGATGTTGCATTTTACAAATAGTAAAGCCAGTTAAAAGATATCTATTATTTATTGAAATCAAGACAGTCGATTATCTTATACATGTCGTTAACAGTGTGTATCACTCTTACATCTTTGCACTGAGCAGAATTATATATATATATCATTTCAGATATCTTATAGGGCATCACACCTGTGTGAAAAACAGGCATGTTTTAAAAAAAATCTACACATGTTTTCTCACACTCTTACCGATCCCTTTATTCAGAAAGAAAGACAAAGATGATTATGAATGTGTTTACGCTGCTGATCCAATCAATTAAATCTCTTCTCCTCTTCTTACCGATCAATTTCTCCTAGTCCTGTGAAACGTACGTCGTTGTCCTCAAACTCTTCATCCATAAATAACGTTATACTCAAACATTACAGTGATGACTACCCCTTCCCTTCCTCAGGAGGAAGGCGTCTCTAGAGTTAGTCACGCCCGGAGGGACACAAGGACCTCGCTCACCATTTCCTGAGGTCGTGAGACCCCAATGCAACAGGAAGCACCAGCAGCAGTCTGAGTCGGAATACCTACTACCACACCACCATGGTCGTGACCTCTGGCTCACAGGGGCAAGCAACGCCCTTGAACTCAGCCATCAGAACGCTGTTGAGTGACCCTCCCCAGAGAGAGAGAGAGAGAGAGAGAGAGAGAGAGAGAGAGAGAGAGAGAGAGAGAGAGAGAGAGAGGTGGGGTTGGTTAGTGGCTTCATTCAACAACCCTTCCACACACCCAACCCTCCTGCCGTGATATGCGCGTTGCTTACCCCGTCTGATGATTATTCAGTCCATTATTCTGTCGAACCCTTAGCTTAATTATATATCTTTATCATGCAGAGTAGATCTGTATGTAAATTCTTTCAATATAGATCACAACAGTCGGGGTTTTAACATTGGAAACAACGTGTGCATGACTCTATCCACTCTTCGGATTTATCTGTTTGGGGGAGAGGGGGTTTCATTCTCATATTACAGGACAAGGCACAACATGTCAGTACACTGTTTCTAAATGCATCTGATGATGTTCATACATGTTCATCCATCACATGGCGTTGAGCTGACGACTAAATATGTTTAGACACCTTGCCAATTTGGTTGGTATGCGATCTAACCCTCACTCACATCCAGAACCCTATTGGATTCTATGTAGAAATGAGTCATTATAAGATTTTGTTGGTTTTCACTTAAAGTCAACTTCGAATGGAGTACGATAATACCTGACGCGTTCCATAATCAATCATGGAATTGATAAGAAAAAAAAATTCAATATAAAAGTTTTACGAATGGGTAAAAAAAAAGAGAAACTAATTAGAATTTCAATAACAATACAGATTGTATCACAAACGACCACATGACCCTGAAAGGAACTTTACGTAGCGACGTCACACAATGGTGATGCTACGTCACACAATGATGATGCTACGTCACACAATGATGATGAAGACGTGCTGGCGTCACGTTGATGACGCCCCCCCCCCTACACCGTCACACAACAACGCAGCAACTTGACACAAGGGCCGACAGTGACGACACAGGTATAAACAAAAGAGAGAGAGAGAGAGAGAGAGAGAGAGAGAGAGAGAGAGAGAGAGAGAGAGAGAGAGAGAGAGAGAGAGAGAGAGAGAGAGAGAGAGAGAGAGAGAGAGAGAGAGAGAGGAGGTGTGTGTGTGTGTAGTGGTGAGGGGCAGCCTCGCCCACACAGAGCCAACGGAGAGCCACCAGAATGCCGTCATCACGAGACAATATGCAAATTATTACTTTGTTCACAGACGAGTGCACGTGTCTGGTTCATTTGATATACGTCACACGCTGCCATAGCTGTAAGACGGTCATGAATAAGTTACCAATAGCTGTATGGCGGTCATGAATATGTTACCAATAGCTGTATGACGGTCATGAATAAGTTACCAATAACTGTATGACGGCCATGAATATGTTACCAATAGCTGTATTACGGTCTTGATTCATTTGCTTCTCTATCTAGTCATGTACTGTAGCTGTCATGCAAAATATATCGAAATCAGAATGTGACATCGACTACCAAGTTCTACAGGTTACTCCATTGTTTTGATTTTGCTTAACAGTAGATCTTAGTCCCTCCCTCCCTCTATATACCACATATTCCAGAGGTGTCTTTACTCCATCCTTCCATTTCCTCCTCCTCCTCGCTCATCTCCTTCCTCCCTCTCCTCAGACACAAATATCATCTTTCGCCTGTCTCTCTTTGTCTTTCCAAAAGCGTAAAGCGTTTCAATGCACGCTAGTTTGGTCTATCAGTTAGGGATGAGCGCCCTGACAAATGCTGTCTCTGATCCTGTCATCTTTCTTACACGATCAACTCACTCGACGCCACACACCGTCGTCCTAAATTTAGCATATGATTTCCGTGTCTCCATGTCTCATTTTATACACTTTTCTTATTCACTTGGCTATGATGGAATATTCAGTTTTTACCGTGTTAAAAGTGTTAGATTTGATGGTAGGTAAATTCTCGTATGGTGGAGGGTACCATCTCACATCCCACACGTAGTCTTCTCTTGTTTTCTTTCAACGATTTAACCTCCTCATACCACCACTCGCGACCCCCTCTTTTTTTTTTTTTTCATACGTTCATTTCCCGCCTTCCTAGACTCCGCACAACTTTGCCCACACAGGTAAATCAATGTTTCCTTACTTCGTTTTCTCTTTCACTCAATTTCAATCGCTTTAATCCAGTGACATTCTTCACTCAGTCTCTACTGGCAACCTTGCACAAAAGCCAACTTTCAAAACTCGCATATTTTCGCTATCTCTTTCACACACGTCACATCTTTATACCACACCCACCATCATCTTTCATATTACGCTTTCGCCAAGAAATGGCCAGTGAGGATATACCCTCTAAGGCTCAGTCCTCTGTTCTTAACGCTACCTCGCTAACTCGGGAAACGGCGAATATATATATATATATATATATATATATATATATATATATATATATATATATATATATATATATATATATATATATATATACACATATCTTAGATGCATCTGGTGATGGTCATCATGAAATAGAAGGAAAAGTATGGATGTAAATGATGATGGTGAAAATGATTACGTAAATAAATCAACCAATAAATCAACCATTGTTAAATGTCAATTAAAATTCCGATACAGAACGTTGCCTGGTACCCCGTACCCCTTGCTGTCTGTTGGCACTGTGATAATACACTTATTAACATACTAACGCCTGTGTCTGATAAATCATTCATCATTATTCGTCATTATCATGTGTTTTTTCCCCCCAGAGGGCCAGAGTTGCCTTACGGAGAGAATAAAAATGAGTAATGGAGTTGTTGATTTCATTATTGAGTTAGGTTACACATGTAGAAATTTCAGGAGAGAGCCATTTTGATGTTTGATGGAAATACCCTCTTCGAGATCTCATAGTACAGACAAAGTTACAGACGGATCTATCTATCGATAGACAATGCCCATGTGTTCACACTAAAGACATCACTTGAAATACAGTCACGATAGATACTTCCCCATCTAAGCACACATAACGAGTGATAAAAGGCCCTCGACGTCGTACTGTTATTCTACCCCAAAGAAAAAGGCTCAGGTTTGCCAAACATGTCACAATGGAAGACCCGTAACAAAAGGCGTCTGCCAGGGCGGCTCGTCCAGGGCTGTTACATCAACTCCCCTGTGTGTGTGTGTGTGGTGTGTGTGTGTGTGTGTGTGTGTGTGTGTGTGTGTGTGTGTGTGTGTGTGTGTGTGTGTGTGTGTGTGTGTGTGTGTGTGTGTGTGTGTGTGTGTGTGTGTGTGTGTGTGTGTGTGTGTGTGTGTGTGTGTGTGTGTGTGTGTGTGTGTTTGTGCATGTACATTCATGATGTAGAAAGCATGTATAATAAGCACACACACACATATATAATTTTGAAGGCGTAGTGGTCCCAACTACAATGTATGGATGCGAGGCATCGGCTGTAGATAAACTGTGTGGAGGAGGGTGGATGTGCTGGAAATGAGATGTTTGAGGACAATATGTGGTGTGAGGTGGTTTGATCGAGTAGGTAATGAAAGGGTAAGAGAGATGTGTGGTAATAAAAAGAGTGTGGTTGAGAGCGCAGAAGAGGGTGTGTTGAAATGGTTTGGACATATGGAGAGAATGAACGAGGAAAGATTGACAAAGAGGATATGTGTGTCAGAAGTGGAGGAGACAGGGAGAAGCGGGAGACCAAATCACAGAGGGACGGATGGAGTGAAAATGATTTTGAGCGTTCGGGGCCTGAAAAATGCAGGAAGGTGAAAGGCGTGCACGGGATAGAGTGAATTGGAAAATGTGTGGGAGCTAAGTGAGCTAACCACTGGGCTACGGAGCCCATTGGGTCCATAGACCATTGGTAAGCGTACCCAGCTCTTACACAAATGGTAGCGGTTCGAATCCTTGCTGCCGGAGGGCATTATGTGATATATATATATATATATATATAAGACGAGAGAGATCAAGTCTAGCTTAAAGTTATCTTTGCTCTCCTCCCTTGAGCAAAGATTTATCACAACCGAACAAGTATCTCTGGTGGCGGTTTGTGTGTGTGTGTGTGTGTGTGTGTGTGTGTGTGTGTGTGTGTGGTGAGTAGCTTCATCCATCCTCCCTTTAAAGAAGATATGCTCCTTCATTGTCCACCAGTGATGTATGATAGCGGTGACGAATGGTAGCGGGCCTGTAGATACGGAAGTATGAGGAAGTCGCTCAGGAGATACAGAGACAAAAAAATAGTAATTAGAAAAAAAGATAGAATAGAGAAAAAGAAGACTTGAATGGCGCAGTCACGCTCGGTTGATATTCCGCTGACAATAGCTCCTCCTGGCTAAGGTAGCCGCACTGCGTCGACACTTCGCTAACAAAAGCTGGGCAGCCACGCTCGAGGGGCTTGCTGCACTGACTGACCCCACCGCGCTGGATGTCGCCGAATGATTTAGGAAGGGACGCTCCCAGGACCTGAAAAGGTCGCTAGATTTTGTATGCTCTGCGTTCACGAAGGGATGTTTACTTGTGTGACTTTGCTGATTACTGGAGGGGCTCTGGTTGAGGTGGGAAGTCCATTAGCGCAACAGTACTTGTCTTGTGGACGTGGAGGGAATACCGCTGCCTCCCTCAGAGAGACACAGAGGGTCGGGCATTACGAAGGTGCCTCTATACCACGGAGAAAGATGACGTTCACTGAACGTTTTTCTCTTCGGGGGCTCCACTCGAAGGTGTCCTCCTTACATTCACTGGTTTTTCTCTGGTACCATCATTATTAGCCTTAACCCTTCATCACGAATGGCCTTCGTACTCTCTTACCCTTTCCTAACCAACCCACTTCTGCCCTTCCGTTACCGTAATACCCACATTCCCTCCACCATCATCACGAACCATCTACAGAGAGTAACATAACCAACGGCATGTCGCCTTCAACGAGGTTCTTTCATCGCCAGAGGATGGATACGAGTGCAGATAGCTTCGTCGAGGATATTTTTCCCTCTGAAGGATCCCATCCTATCTTTCTCCCGTAAGGGGTGCACATCTCAAAGCTGCAGGAGACCCATAGGAGCAAGAATCGAGTTCCTCTCTCTCTTTTTTATGCAGTTGGGGCATGAAACTTTATATCATGTTATGATAGTGTAGAGGGCGGTATATGTGTTTACTCAAATGCAAAAACTCCCATCTCTCGGCCTCACAGGTCATGAGTGTCCCAGCTCTGAAATCATCATATTAAACATTTCTTTCTTTGTCCATAATTTTGTTTCATGGGTTGTGTATTTTCCTTTTATTTGACATTCTGTCATGAGCCTTTGCTCCATTCGCATCCTCTATCTCTCTTTTCGCTAAAGTAGAAATAAAACGTTCCGTTTCAGTCAGTTCCCCGCTAATATGTCTCTTCAGCCATTCCCTTCGGGCCGCTGTGATGTTTCACTCTCTCTGCTCTGTTGATATCATGTTGACCACGACTCACGTCAGGTGTTTGTTTTCCCGTGTCTAAACCACTAAGTCCCGCTTCTGTTATCCAATATTGTGTTCTGTTAAGCATGTACTGAGGCAAGAATGGAATTCTACAGTCATCTTTTCATGATGCAGTGATGAAGCCACTTAACATAGAATCCAACACCTGTTCTCGCCAGCTCTTGAGTTTATCCAACGAGTCAAAAGGAAAATCGATCATGTCCATAACAGGGTTAAAGCTAAAAATGCTTCATTTCTGCTCGGTAAATGCCAACTTTCCCCATCAGTCATGCAGCTTATTGAAGCAGATGATCTTCACCTTATACTCCACACAGTTGCGATCTTATTTTCCTTCACTGATCCTCTCTCTCTCTCTCTCTCTCTCTCTCTCTCTCTCTCTCTCTCTCTCTCTCTCTCTCTCTCTCTCTCTCTCTCTCTCTCTCTCTCTCTCTCTCTCTCTCTCTCTCTCTCTCTCTCCCTAACCTCCTTTCTCCATGTTGTAAATAGTTTTGGTTCATGTACACAGCTCTAAGGCTCTCTATCTGTTCGTTGTATGCCCACTTCTCCTTCTCTGTTGGTTCAGCCATTCTATTCTTTCTGAAGAGAACCTCGTTACAGTATAAAAGGTCCTACTGTGACCTGTTTGCTTGGGGAATCTACATATCTTTAGAGCCTCAGTTTGGATTCCCTGTGATCTCTTCGCTAATGCAGTGCGATCAACTCCTAACTTGAGACACGATTTCCCTCTGTTTATTTTCCTCTCCGTCTATTTTCCTCTTCGTCTATTCTGCATGTCTTATCTTGTCTTAATCTCCATCCTTTGAATCTTGTTGCTGTAACAATTTTGCCTTGTTCCATCCTGTCATTTTGCTTCGAACCGTCTATCCCTTTGTCTGTATATAAGTCTAATATAAAGCATTTTCCCCTACGGTGCCTTGAGATCAATTGATTTTGCTGCCTTCAGTTGATCAACGATTCTTTGACGACTAGTTATGTTTGTATGTCTCCTAAACCTCTTTACTGTTCCACATACTCCCCTCCTAGTGGTGTCCGAACCTCTCCATCACCGATCTGTTTGAACAAGATCTTAATAATATTACGTTCCCCCTGAGATGCGTCTGACTTGTATATTTACTGAACTTTTGGTTTAACATCCAATACAGTGCAAGACAAACCAGATCTGAAGGAACGAACTCGTACTTTATGCAAAGTAAAGTCAGAGAGAGAGAGAGAGAGAGAGAGAGAGAGAGAGAGAGAGAGAGAGAGAGAGAGAGAGAGAGAGAGAGAGAGAGAGAGATCGCCCGGCCGCCTCTCCTCCACAAGTTCATATTGTATTTTGAACTTTGCACCCACCCCCTCGCCTTCCGGCAGTGTGGGGCCAAGACTATAAGGGTCTGGGATTACCATTGTGTCTGTTATCTTAATAAGAATCTATTGCTCCAATTTTATGTATGTAATGATAATTAATGCTACGAGTTTCGTACACAAATGTCCCCGAGTGCCAAGGAGCCATGAGACGTCCCTACGGCTCTCAAAAGGGTGAGGTGTATTCTGGGCTCGTACTAAATGAGCCTCCCTCAGGAGGCAGCCAACCTCGTTTCCCGCATCTCGCAGGGTAGTGGCTGGGCATCTCTCCCCCCCAAGCCTCAGAGTATAATTGAGTGTCGACCAAGAGAGATGATTACTTTTAGGAAAAGAATATAGATTATATACTGTAACAACAATCCAAGCTAAGGGGACAAGTTTCTTAGCCGATTATGTAAAGAGGGTTAGAAAGGTACACTTGCCATGAACTCGTAAGGTCTTCATGAAGGAACCCCATGGAACGGAACACCCACGAAAGCAGTGCAGAGGAATGATGGACTCCCTTACGTGGAGATTCCCTGGGAGGTACGTGACGCACACCGATTGCACCCACTATGACTCTCTCTCTCTCTCTCTCTCTCTCTCTCTCTCTCTCTCTCTCTCTCTCTCTCTCTCTCTCTCTCTCTCTCTCTCTCAAGCGCCCGCCCACCCTTCCCAACCTCCCAGGTCGTCCGGTCGCTGTAGCTCCATCGGCCGTTGACTTCGGGGCCGGTTATACCCCTGTTGCAGGAGCGGGGAGATTTGCATTGCAAATGACCGGTATTGTCTCCTGCTGATCAACCACTGTGGCGCGTTCTGGCGAGGCTAGTTAGTCGAGGGGCGGGACGGGAGCGAGAAGTGTGGGAGGAGTTTGTAGACTGTTGAATGGGATATACGTAAGAAAACCCCCGACAGAGATGAACGGACGATCATAGTAATAAAAGACGAGGAAGAAGAGAAGAGAAAAACAAAAAAAGGTGAGATTGATTTGTACAGGGATGTTTTCATCACTTCGTAAGGTGTTCGTTCGTGCGCTTGTGTTCACTAACGTATCATAGATATAAGACAGATCATTATGAATATTTTAGACTCTGATATATGTATTGTTTATCGCACGAACAACAACCCTTTAATCAACTACGAACGTAGACCTAGCTAGTCAGCGAAAGAGAGGAGCTATTTACTCTTCAAACAAATGAATGATGACTACCTAAACTCTGAGGCTATTTACGAACGCCAACATTTACGAACGAATGAGGTATGTGGTATCCAAAATTCCCCTCATATATCTCTGGGCCAAGGCTCATGAAGGAGAGTCGGTGGATGTAACAGCTACTGGCTGAGGAAAGATAAGATGGATTATTATCAAAAAAGAGAAATTTCATATATTTTGAAAGATGGATTAGTGTCAAAAAAAAGAAATATCATATTTCTTGATGTCCTTTTTGACTTCCTGAGAAGTCAGATATGGACCATTGAGAAATTTTCATGGGCATCACGTAACTACGGATGTGAATTGTCTTAATATGTCCCACGTACACCTCAGGGGGGCCTGGCTATGAGTGCTTCTACTTTCTCTTTAGTACTGACATGACGTGACGGTATAAGAAATTTTTCGCAGGTGGACAGCTACAGCTGAATCATGGACAAGAGTGCCTCCAAGGTACAGACACATGGAGGACGTAATGGTGATACTTATCAGAGAAACGAGTAAAGACAACACAATTAAGAATACTGAATACTGTCAACAGAGTTATGCGACTTACAGCTGAAGAGGAGCACAATTGGAAATTACCATTTTCCAGTCCTTAGATACGGTGATATATACGGAGGACTGACCAGGGTGTGAAGGTGTCGTTGTAACTGTAAACTCCCCAACAGAAATGCTTCTATGTATCATTCATCTCTCATAACGAAAGAACGACTCTGGAGAACTGATTCTTTCTCTTGAGGGCGATTAGAACATGCGGTGATGAATACTTGGAGGACGAGAATAGATTAAGTACCAAGTCTTTCAAAAAGTAGTGTTGCCCTCAATGACTGCTCTCCAGACTCAAAGTGTGAGCCAATAAGGTATTGGAAAGGTGTGGAGGGAATTTAGACAGCAAGAGAATGTAAAACAAGAGGAATGCAATTGACCAGAATTAAACGAAGGCCTCAGATACGAATTGATAATCACACATGAAAGAAAACGTTGCATATCATCACGGATGAAGGTAGGCGATGCCCTGAAAACAGGAAGAAGTGGGAGTATCAACAAGGATAGGGTGATATACGGTATAACACGTACTGAATTTCGGCTGTGTACCATCAGGCCACAGTGTGAGGGATGGCCAAAAAGGATAAGCGAACATAGAGCTGGCTTAGGTTTTCATAGGACATCGAGTGCGTTCTTTGCTCACACAGACAAGCATGGAGACCTACTAAGGTGGCACAGGGGGTTAAAAAAGATGCATAAAGGACCAGACAAGTAAATCAGAAAAGCCATGGAAGCAACTCACACAGGCGTAAGAGAAGTGGTCAACAACCGTGAAGGGTGTCTATGTTGGGTCGGACCAGAACAAGGGTTAGAAATTGAGTGATTACATCATGGGGAACAACCTCACACAAAGCAAGAACTCACTACAATCAACCAATCTAGATGACAAGTGTTCCTGCCCAGTTGTGGGGTTGTAGACTTCAAGACAACCTGATCTACATCGGTATGACTACTACTACTACTACTACTGCATCACTCAGTCGACACTTTAAAGTTTCTCCTTCGAAACGGAGGCCCGTGAACTACACATATGCAACAGCGGCCTAACACGAATCTCACTCGCCAGTATCTTGCTGAAAACGCGATAACAGTAACACATTGCCACAGCCTTACAAAACTACAGGTAACAGAAGCTATGTACATGAGAGAATATAGTCCCTTCATAAATCATCAGAGCACAGAACAAGTTCGGCAGGACTCTATGATTATTCTTCACTCCAAATGACCCTTCTCTCTACCTCCAATTTGACTTTCCCAGCTATGGAGATCCCATGAAAACACCCCAACGAGTTTGACTCTTACTGATCACATTACCTTCCCCTGAACACAGAGGGAACACGGTCCAGCGATCAACCTATCATCTGCGTCATTGCTCTTAATTGTAACATCTCAAGATGGGATTCAGTCCGGTTTTGTTGGTTACATTGTGGTGCACGATTTTGACCGAGGATGAGCAGTGTTCGTATATCCGAAACGTATCAGATAATTCAATGAAAATGAATTTCAATGAATATATACATATCTTCTTTCTTTCGTACTATTCGCCATTTCCCGCGATAGCGAGGTAGCGTTAAGAACAGAGGACTGGGCCTTCGAGGGAATATCCTCACCTGGCCCCCTTCTCTGTTCCTTCTTTTGGAAAATTGAAAAAAACGAGAGGGGAGGATTTCCAGCCACCCGCTCCCTCCCCTTTTAGTCGCCTTCTACGACACGCAGGGAATACGTGGGAAGTATTCTTTCTCCCCTACCCCCAGGGATATATATATATATATATATATATATATATATATATATATATATATATATATATATATATATATATATATATATATATATATATATATATATATATATATATGCATGTATGTATATCTACACTAGCAATTACTCCTCGGTATATTCGCCTCTGGTCACATACACGGTCAGAATGACCAAGTCCAGCCCCTGTAATTGATTGCAAATATCGAATTAGAGTGGAAGATTGTAGAGCAAGAGACACCTTGTCTACGTGACGAGCGTGGAATGCCGGGGGAAAAAAAAATACTACGTTTAATTACACTAACGAGGACAATGATCCAAAATCTAATTATCGTATAATTACACCCACATCTACTACGCTGCCATCATTCTCAACTTGGTGCAAACAATGAGTGAGTCTGGCATATTGCCACGCCAGTCTCGTCAACCTATTCTCGGTCTCGTCAACCTATTCTCGGTCTCGTCAACCTATTCTCGGCCTCGTCAACCTATTCTCGGCCTCGTCAACCTATTCTCGGCCTCGTCAACCTATTCTCGGTCTCGTCAACCTGTTCTCGGTCCAGTACCCCGTTTTGAAGGTGTCCCTATCTCTCTCGTCTTTCTGTTGGCGTTCCTGCCCCTGCCTCCCGCCGGTACCCTGCCTGCTGCTGTTGCTTCCTTCCTTCGTCGTCTGCTGGAACTCCTGGTGGTGCACACACACACACACACACACACACACACACACATATATATATATATATATATATATATATATATATGTATATATATACATATATATATATATTGGAAAGGATCACAATTTTGCGCGTGATCACGATATTCCTATGACTCATAGAAATATATATATATATATATATATATATATATATTTTTTTTTTATTATTATACTTTGTCGCTGTCTCCCGCGTTTGCGAGGTAGCGCAAGGAAACAGACGAAAGAAATGGCCCAACCCCCCCCCATACACATGTATATACATACGCCCACACACGCAAATATACATACCTACACAGCTTTCCATGGTTTACCCTAGACGCTTCACATGCCTTGATTCAATCCACTGACAGCACGTCAACCCCGGTATACCACATCGCTCCAATTCACTCTATTCCTTGCCCTCCTTTCACCCTCCTGCATGTTCAGGCCCCGATCACACAAAATCTTTTTCACTCCATCTTTCCACCTCCAATTTGGTCTCCCTCTTCTCCTCGTTCCCTCCACCTCCGACACATATATCCTCTTGGTCAATCTTTCCTCACTCATCCTCTCCATATGCCCAAACCACTTCAAAACACCCTCTTCTGCTCTCTCAACCACGCTCTTTTTATTTCCACACATCTCTCTTACCCTTACGTTGCTCACTCGATCAAACCACCTCACACCACACATTGTCCTCAAACATCTCATTTCCAGCACATCCATCCTCCTGCGCACAACTCTATCCATAGCCCACGCCTCGCAACCATACAACATTGTTGGAACCACTATTCCTTCAAACATACCCATTTTTGCTTTCCGAGATAATGTTCTCGACTTCCACACATTCTTCAAGGCCCCCAGGATTTTCGCCCCCTCCCCCACCCTATGATCCACCTCCGCTTCCATGGTTCCATCCGCTGCCAGATCCACTACCAGATATCTAAAACACTTCACTTCCTCCAGTTTTTCTCCATTCAAACTCACCTCCCAATTGACTTGACCCTCAACCCTACTGTACCTAATAACCTTGCTCTTATTCACATTTACTCTTAACTTTCTTCTTCCACACACTTTTCCAAACTCAGTCACCAGCTTCTGCAGTTTCTCACATGAATCAGCCACCAGCGCTGTATCATCAGCGAACAACAACTGACTCACTTCCCAAGCTCTCTCATCCCCAACAGACTTCATACTTGCCCCTCTTTCCAAAACTCTTGTATTTACCTCCCTAACAACCCCATCCATAAACAAATTAAACAACCATGGAGACATCACACACCCCTGCCGCAAACCTACATTCACTGAGAACCAATCACTTTCCTCTCTTCCTACACGTACACATGCCTTACATCCTCGATAAAAACTTTTCACTGCTTCTAACAACTTTCCTCCCACACCATATATTCTTAATACCTTCCACAGAGCATCTCTATCAACTCTATCATATATATATATATATATATATATATATATATATATATATATATATATATATATATATATATATATATATATATATATATATATATATATATATATATATATATATATATATATATATACGTGTGTGTGTGTGTGTGTGTATGTGTGTGTGTGTGTTAACGGAGATAATACGGCTCCCAACTCCACTCTAGTTCAGAGAAATAAAGAGGAGCCATTCCATACATGAGAGCAGTACTCTATATTAGTAGAAATGTGACCCTTGTAACATGTGCTCATAAGAGAATGACACTGGCATCTATACATTACCTCCAGCTTCTGAGAAGCAGCAGGTTTTGTGATGTTTCTTGTGAGGTTTCTAAGCGAGAGTTGGGGATACGAACATGCTCATGTTTATGCGATTTTATGATTAGATTAAGATGTCTTGGAAGTTGACAACAACAAGCGAGTGTGATTTAGAGAAGACTGTACGAAGAAATTGTATTTTGACACTTGTTTTTTGCCATGTTATTATCTTCCTACTTTGTGATGTTTCAAAAGCACTGGCTTAAATGAGGAAATATGTTTACTGTGAGAGGGGAAAAAACAAGGATCGGTGCGAGGGAAGGAGGGAAAGTGAGGTGGTTTATGTATAGCAGATCGTAGGCGTATGAGTATACAGGACAGGAGAAGGAAGGTAAAAAAAAAAGTATCATTAGTGGAAGGAAGAAAAGACTGTAGGCGATAGCACAGAGCACTGGAGAAGGAAACATCACTGTTGATAGAATACGAGGGGAGACATCACTCCACTGGAGAAGGAAAACATCACTGTTGATAGAATACGAGGGAGACATCACTCCACTGGAGAAGGAAACACCACTGTTGATAGTATAAGGGGAAGACATCGCTCCAGGAACTGCTACTTCTATGGTGGAAAACCATGCATTGGAAAGACAAGTATGCATTAGAGTGAAGCAGAAATAGAACCGAAGGATGAAAGTATAGTGAGCAAAGACTGGTGCCTCATCCTTTTAGATGTCTCAGAGACGTCGAGGGCCGTGTAAAAAGGCTCACGAAAGCCCTCAGTTAAGAGAAGGGGACTGAAGGTAGGTCACACAGAAGAGGACTAGATCGCCTGTAGACTTTGCACCATGAGAACCATTCTGGTGATTCAATAGAATGAGGTTCCGTTTGAGAAAATGAGATTTAAAATGTGTTTCGAAGATATCTGGGGATAACAGAAGTGATGGAGAGAAACGAGGGTCATAGTTTAGAAAGGTTGGAACAGTTTCTTTCCTTAGTCGTGGGCTGAACCACGTCATGCTTCTACGAAGAAGGGAGAATATAGACTCTGAAAGAAAGACGACACAAGTGAACAAGAATGTGGTTCATAGGCACACTCTTTTAGGGACACGAGGAGGTGTGTCAGCTTGTCTATACGACTTGTTCAACTGGATTTGGGAAAGAACTCGGGAGACCTGCATGAGGAAAGTATGTGAGAAAGCATACGTTTAGGAAAAG